>NW_017275314.1:40290-41426 GCF_001594065.2 Cyphomyrmex costatus | reverse complement strand
GATTTCTTTCAATCCTCTTTAATTCAAGGATAATGATTACGACTTTTAACCATATTAACGATTTAAAAATTGATGTGACAAACACTCAGTCGGTACAATAGCTATCATTCATGCCTGACGTCCATACAGGACGTAACATGGGTTTCTAGTATCAGATTATGATAAAATCCTTGCTGGTTTCTTGATCGATTAACTGGTCGAATCCACCATCTCCTTCGCCCCCTGCCACGTCCACGATATCTCTGAATATTATGTAGCAAAAGTTGATGATGATAAAACACAATATATAATCCCATGCACGCCATGAGAATAAACAAACATTCTTCATCAGATTCCATATTATTAGTTACTAAATCACAGTAGTTTATTTATTTTTCACCACCTTTAAACAGTACCAACAGTTTCAACAGTATCTACTGCTTTGAAGTTTGAACCTTTAAGCGTTCAGGCACGTTTTTGCGCTTGTTTGCGCCTGCGTCGCACGTTCTCGTGTAGAAAGGCACGGCGCACACTTCTTGCGTCTACTCTTAAGCTTGCGCCTGCGCCATTAAGCCGCGCCTTACGCCTTGTCGTGTAGATCAGCCTTTAGGATAATATATCAATTGTAAATATGAGAAAGGTTCAGATGGGTTGTGGAGGTCGTTGTTGAATAGCTAATAATTAATTAAGTATGCGTTTTCGCACTTGTGGTCAGTTGCATGAAATGGCGATTCGTGATGTCGTATCCTGATTGGTCGAGGAGTCGAGGTGTCGATCACTTAATTCTAAAGTATATAAAATCGTTGAGTACATTTGTGTAAAGTCCTGGAGGCTTTCATATAAGCTCTCTGTACATTTTAAATGGTATTTATGAGCTTCAATATAAGTAATTATAATGGTGCCTTCTGATTGGTCGATGAGTTTAACAGTTGTAAAAATAATTAAAATTAGTTTTGTGTGGTATCCTAATGAGTCGTTCATTACAATATCTGCATAATATAATAATTAATAGTTTGTAATGCCGTACTCTGAATGGTCAATAGTACTGAGACTTAGTTTAGATATTATAAATGTATATAAAGTGCGTGTAATTCATCGAGGAGGTTTCTATATGTACTCTTCTGTAATATAATATAATTTATAACATAATTTTACAA
>NW_017275314.1:33930-39397 GCF_001594065.2 Cyphomyrmex costatus | reverse complement strand
AAATATGTACAACGAGTACGGTCGCGAGTGCTAACCTGCAACACGGCGGAACGCGGGTATACGCCAGCAATAAGAAATCGCGACGCGAAACGAACACGAACATGGGAAGAGGAACGGAGTCGATACCCGACGGTCGGGAGCGCCCGACAGAGGCAGGGCGCGCCCTACCCCTTTTCGAATGTCGAGTATCGGGAAGGAAATTCGGGATTCGGAAAAGAAGATGCGGAAGAAAGTAAAGAGAGTTGCAACGGTTGTCCGGCGGCCGGGAACGCCCGGCAGAGGCAGGGTACACCCTACCCCCTAGGTTCGTCGGAACAACGCGGTGCGTACTCGAGGTGCCTCGTTGACGGCTCGTCCGGCGGCCGGGAACGCCCGGCGGAGACAGGGAACACCCTACCCCCTAGGTTCGTCGGAAACGAGAAGGCCTCGGAAAGCGGTCTCGGAGTACTCAGGAGCTGGTGATTTCGGAGCGATCTGGATCGGAAAAAAGTTGAGCGGAAAAAGGCCCTCGCGGCACGACGTCGCGGTATTATATACTTAAACCACCAGCCTCGCTTGAATTGCCCCGGTTGTCTTCGACAATTTCCGCCGATCGGCTTCTCGTGGGAGAGAAGGTTTCCGATCGGCGGTCTCCGGCGACAGTCGGCATATTCCGACGAGACTGGCGGTTTCGACGGCTGCTGTACCGGTGAATTATTTTATAATAATCTATTTGCAGGCGCCTCGCCCCTTTTTTCCCGATGGCACCACGTAGGGACGATGCATTTTAGGGGGGCATCGTTACAAAAGAATGTGCAATCTTGCACTTCCGCTGTCGGTTGCGATGCCGAGTGCATTTAGGTATTTCGCGCGCTATGATCTTAGATCAACGCTTTGTCGCGAGCGGTTTAAAGAATGTGCAGACTTACATTTCCGGTGCTGGTTGCTATGCAGGTTGTTTTGTTATTGCCGTGGCTATTGTTATTAATCATAGGTTTAAGGTTTTGCGACAGACAATAGTTGCGAAAATGTGATCAATAGTGGTAGAAAGGTTTAAAAATTTACCATGGTGCGTGTGTGTTATATTCAAGCGTGGATTCTTAGCGTCACGAGTGTCTGAAGATGTGACAACAAATTGTCCACATTGGACACATAGTCCACATTGCCAACATTGGACACAATGGACACATTGTCCACATTGTCTAAATTGTCCACATTGGACACATTGTACACATGGGTCTCGTTGTCCACATTGTCCACATTGGACACATTGGACACATTGTCCACATTTTACACATTGTCTACATTGGACACATTGTCCACATTGTCCACATTTGACACATTGTCCACATTGTCCACATTGTACCCATTGTCCACATTGTCCACATTGTACCCATTGTCCACATTGTCCACATTGTACCCATTGTCCACATTGTCCACATTGTCCACATTGGACACATTGTCCACATTGAACACATTGTCCACATTGGACAGATTGTCCACATTGTCCACATTGTCCACATTGGACACATTGTCCACATTGGACACTAGGGTGAGTCAAAATTTTAAAAAGTTAAAAGGTATCATGGGCCGAAGTGGATATCGATGGAAGACCAAAAAATAAAATTTTTTTCCCTCTTGGTAAAAATCGTTTAAAGATCATTTAGAGGTGGCTCAAAGCGGTTGAAATTTTCAATTTGGGTAATCCCATGAAGGAAGAAAACGATTAAAGTAAATTATCGTAATTTTTAAAAAAGTAATGAATTTTAATAAAATTTGTTTTTCAGGGGTTTTAGGGTTCGCTGCTTACAAATTCGCTGGCAGTTTTAAAAAATTGAAAATGGCGGATCCAATGTGGAAGACGAATTTTTAAAAATTTATCTGATTCGTTTGAAACTTGTTACTCGGGGAGTTTTCGGGGTCGCTGATTGCGAATCCGATGTCAGTTTCTGAACATTCAAAATGGCGGATGCAATATGGCGACTTTTTATAGTTATTGTATATATCTGAATGAAATTTTGTTCTTAAGTTATTTATTTAACAGAAATACCTGGTAAAATCGAATGTGCGATAAGGGTGAAAAAGATTCTAATTCAGCCTTTCGTTTTAATTTCGTTACGTTTAAAGCACATTTTATGTCAATCAAAATATGAGTAATTGAGTAATTACATAGATAAAGGAAATCGAAAACAATAAACATTTAAACAACTTAGAGAAGTAATTGCCACACTAATGTAAAAAATGTCTTATTAATCTTATTATATTTTTTGATATTTTATTTTCAAATTACTTTTAAAGGAAATCGAAAATAAACATAACAATAAACATAACATTCAGAGTTATTTTATGGAGTTGTGGGTAATGCTTAATGTTATGCCCTTACGATTTTCAATAACTCAGTATAGCTTAATCTGTGCAAATTATTTTACAATATTATTAAAGTTTGAATATAATTTCTCAATGATTTTCAGATTCACCGGCATTCCTTGCCTAAATGCCAAAAAAGTGATTTGAAAATAAAATATCAAAAAATATAATAAGATTAATAAGACATTTTTTACATTAGTGTGGCAATTACTTCTCTAAGTTGTTTAAATGTTTATTGTTTTCGATTTCCTTTATCTATGTAATTACTCAATTACTCATATTTTGATTGACATAAAATGTGCTTTAAACGTAACGAAATTAAAACGAAAGGATGAATTAGAATCTTTTTTACCCTTATCGCACATTCCATTTTACCAGGTATTTCTGTTAAGTAAATAACTTAGAACAAAATTTTATTCAAATATATACAATAACTATAAAAAGTCGCCATATTGCATCCGCCATTTTGAATGATCAGAAACTGACATCGGATTCGCAATCAGCGACCCCGAAAACTCCCCGAGTAACAAGTTTCAAACGAATCCGATAAATTTTTAAAAATTCGTCCTCCACATTGGATCCGCCATTTTCAATTTTTTAAAACTGCCAGCGAATTCGTAAGCAGCGAACCCTAAAACCCCTGAGAAACAAATTTTATCAAAATTCATTACTTTTTTAAAAATTACGTTAATTTACTTCAATCGTTTTCTTCCTTCATGGGATTACCCAAATTGAAAATTTCAACCGCTTTGAGCCACCTCTAAATGACCTTTAAACGATTTTTACCAAGAGGGAAAAAAATTTTACTTTTTGGTCTTCCATCAATTTCCACTTCCGCCCATGAGACTTTTTAACTTTTTCAAATTTTGACTCACCCTATTGGACACATTGTCCACATTGTCCACATTGGACACATTGTCCACATCGGACACATTGTCCACATGGGTCTCATTGTCCACATTGGACACATTGTCCACATTGTCCACATAGGACACATTGTCCACATTGGACACATTGTCCACATTGGACACGTTGTCCACATTGGACACATTGAACAGATTGTCCACATTTTCCACATTGGACACATTGTCCACATTGTCCACATTGGACACATTGTCCACATTGGACACATTGTCCACATGGGTCTCATTGTCCACATTGGACACATTGTCCACATTGTCCACATTGGACACATTGTCCACATTGGACACATTGAACACGTTGTCCACATTGGACACATTGAACAGATTGTCCACATTGTCCACATTGGACACATTGTCCACATTGGACACATTGTCCACATAGGACACATTGTCCACATTGGACACATTGGCCACATTGGACACATTGAACACGTTGTCCACATTGTCCACATTGGCCACATTGGACACATTGAACACGTTGTCCACATTGGACACATTGAACAGATTGTCCACATTGGACACAATGGACACATTGTCTACATTGAACACATTGTCCACATTGGACACATTGTCCACATTGGACACAATGGACACATTGCCTACACTGGACACATTGTCCACATTGGACACAATGGACACATTGTCCACATTGGACAAATTGTCCACATTGGACACAATGGACACATTGTCTACACTGGACACGTTTTCCACATTGGACACATTGTCCACATTGTCCACATTGGACACATTGTTCACATTGGACACATTGTCCACATAGGACACATTGTCCACATTGGACACATTGTACACATTGGACACAACGGACACAATGGACACATTGTCTACACTGGACACATTTTCCACATTGGACACATTGTCCACATTGTCCACATTGGACACATTGTCCACATTGGACACATTGTCCACATTGGACACATTGGACACTTTGGACACATTGTATACATTGGCCACATTGGACACGTTGCAAACATTGGACTCATTGTTCACATTGGACACAATGGACATATTGGACACATTGGACGCATTGTCCACATTGTACACATTAGACACATTGTACACATTGTCCACATTGTAATATTATAAGGAAATCTCATATAGAAGCCTCTCGATAGAAACACAACATGTGTTCAACGATTTTTAACAATATTATAATATTTAGTTAAACTGTGAGATTCTCGACAAATCAGAACGCACGATTAGAAATCGACATCGCGAATATTATGAAATAATTGTAAGAAATGGATTATATAGGATCATCTGAAACGTACTACAACAATTTTACATACTTTTATAACAAATAATTAATGTCATACACTCTCGACCAATCAAAACACGCCATTACCTGAATTTCATATTTATACTGTAAGCGAGCGCCTGTTTCCGACATCAGCTCCGCTATAATTGAGATGGTAGCCGTCTCGTAGCGCCACTATCGCTACATGCGCGGCGCGTATATAGTTTAACTTGAAGTCGTCGTTATGGTCGGCGCGAGTGCGTCTGCGCGGTGTGACGTCGTGTGTGCGGATTGGCCGCTTGAGTTATTCAAGTGAGTCTTTGTACTGAGAGAAGAAGTCGAGTCGTTGTACAAGAAGTAGAGTCTTGTCGTCCTGAACGTCGAGTTGTGTATCCGCGATAGTATTAAAGCTATTAAGTCTAACCAAAGTCTGTACGTGTTGTTTGCGTCCTGGTCGCCTGTCATTTCCTATCCCTCCCGTAAGGAATCCTGACAGCGTGCTCTCGTCGTGTCTGTGGCTCGCCAAGAGTGGATCATAGAAATCGACGGAAGTAACACACTTACAATACTATAAAACTCTTTTAGATTGTACAGAGAGCTTATATGAAAGCCTCTAGACCATGACACACATGTATTTTATGATTTCACACACTTCTAAGTTAATTATTTGATCAGGAGACGCGGTAGCGTCTCCGGCCATGTTCAAAAAAACTGTGAACGCTACAAGTCTCTTATCCCGAGCCAACAAAGTCCATTTTTGGGAGGTGCATAACTATTAAAATATAAAAAATTTTGAATCGAACGTCATATGTCCTGAAAGGCGGCATCGCCACGAGTAATTTGAGCCAAAAAAATTTTAAATCGGTCAAGCCGTTCTGGAGATATAAGCGGTCAAAAAGTGGTGATTTTAATGAAAAATTAAGAAACGTCTCCTTCTTCTCCT
>NW_017275314.1:21878-25470 GCF_001594065.2 Cyphomyrmex costatus | reverse complement strand
TCTCTCTCTCTTATAAATACAAGTATAATTCTATTTCTCTCTATCTCTCAAATATATATACATATATATCATACATACGTATATGTATACATATATATCATACATCCGTGTGAAGATTCTCCAACGCTACAACTAAACAGCAGCAGTAAGATTTTCTGCTCGCTTATTCAAAGCTTCCTCCGACACGAAGCCATATCTTCAGCAGCAGCCAGTCATCCGAAAGCCGATCGGTTCACTGACCAATTATCCTGGGGTTTCAACTCCTTAACTGCGAAAGAACCCGCAATTCATACTATAAAAATAAATATTAAAACTTAGGTGTCTACGCTCATTGGCAGGTTTTACCAACCCGCTAGGACGTGACAGATAACGTTACAAAATTAATTTCGCGACACGCCGATAGATTTCATTTGCCAGGAGAAGCACTGGAAGCCACAAGTGCAGTGACTCATCAAATCCCCACTACTGACGAGCGATTAATGTTAAACAGTATCGCTATCCTCAATTACACAAAGAAGAGATACAACGACAGATCGATGACATGCTTAACAAAGGAATAATCGAAGCTTCAACCTCTCCGTATAACTCTCCGTTATGGATAGTACCGAAGAAGGACGACTTGCAAGGAAATAAAAAATGGCGACTTGTTATAGACTTTCGCGCACTCAATGAAAAAACCATCGGCGATGCATACCCTTTACCAAATATCGTAGACATTCTTGATCAATTTGGAAGTGGAAAATATTTTTCTGTATTTGATTTAGCATCTGGATTTCATCAAATAAAAATGAGCAACGAAGACAAACATAAAACTGCATTCTCAACTCCCTACGGACACTTTGAATACAACCGTATGCCATTTGGACTTAAAAATGCCCCCACTACATTTCAACGCTTAATGGATCAAGTTTTATCTGGATTACAAGGTATCGAACTATTTGTATATCTTGATGATATCATTATGTACGCACGCTCACTCGAAAAACACGAAATAAAATTCGACAGACTTATGAAAAGATTATCTGACGCAAATCTCTCACTACAACCAGATAAATGTGAATTTTTAAAAAGAGAAGTAGTTTACCTTGGACACATTATAACGGAACATGGAGTTCAACCTGACCCCGCTAAAATAGCAGCTGTTAAAAATTTTCCTACACCAAAGACTCGCAAAAATATTAAACAATTCCTTGGATTAGCAGGATACTATCGAAGATTTAATGAAAATTTCTCAAAGATTGCCAAGCCTCTATCTGATCTAACTAAACAGACAGTAGCATTTCAATGGACAGATCGACAGCAACAAGCATTTGAAAAATTAAAAGAAATACTTTGCTCCGAATCTATATTAAAATATCCGAATTATAACGAACAATTTATTAACACCACTGACGCATCTGGTTACGCAATTGGCGCTATATTAAGTCAAGGTATTGTTTGAAATGATTTACCTATTGCCTACGCATCTAGAGTACTCAACGACGCAGGAACACGTTACTCTCCGACAGAACGAGAATTATTAGCACTCATATACGCAGTAAAACACTTTAGACCTTATGTCTATGGAAAGAAATTTATATTGATCATGGATCACAAGCCTCTCGTATGGTTAAATTCAGTCGCAGATCCGACTTCACGATTAATGCGATGGAAATTAAAATTAGCAGAATATAATTACGAAATTAAATATAAACCTGGAAAGAAAAATCAAAACGCTGACGCTTTATCACGAAATCTTGTTATTCTCAATGATACAAAAGCAGTTTATCCTCTAGAAGCTGAACGAGCATTACCTACAACAATTGGATCATCAGAGCATGAACATAAGAAATTAAAAGTCACACATCCTACTGCAAAACGTCCAGTATCACTAAGTAACGTCGAATCTGGAAATCCCGCTCCTCATAAGGAGATTAAACCTGCAGAATTATCTCCTTACATAGATACAGATAACGAACAAAATTCTAAAACTGACGACGAAACTACAAGCTCTTCATACGAAACAGACTGGGAAACAGATCAGACAAATGTACGATATAAAAGTGAAAAACGCAAGAGAGAAGAAAGCTCATCGAATCATGAAGAAAGACGACGACGGAAAAAACGTAAAAAACCACGACGCAGCAAGGAAGATGAAATAATAGACGAAAATGTTACGCCTGACATTGAAAATGTCAAGAAAACAAATCCATGATAAAACAGACTCCCCCGTTACTAGTAAGAAACATATGCCTGAAGCCGATAATGCAGACTCTCTCCAAGTACATGATGGTAATGAAGAACATGACATAATGCATCAAGAAATTTCAACTCCTGAAAATAACATGGATATATCATCTCATTCTGACAGCCCAATTTTCGAATCACAACCACAACTACGCGAAAGAGAGAAACGAAAACAGAAAGATAAAGACAACGAAATTCCTGAAAAAGCACAAAAACAAGCAAGTGACTCAAGTGATAGTTTTATAGTTCAAAGAAATATTAAGGTACAAGCTGAAGTGCACGAGCCTCCAACAACATTACAAAACATTGAAAATATATCTCCAAAGACACCTTCAAATATAACTCCAAGAATACCATTACAAATTCCTATGACCTCGCAAAATTTTGATTTATTCGAAGAAGCAGACATACCTGTGACACCTGTCATACATGACACTGAAAAAATGGACTTTGAAATTGATAAACCAATATACGCATATCGCTCACCTCAACATAAGAATACAACAAGTGAAAGTGAATGTAAAAAATTATTCTCCGCAGATGTATACGATGCCAAGACGAAACAAATGAAAATTAAATCTCCTCGACAAGAAAGGCAAGACAAACCATTAAAAAGATTTCAAGAGAAAATATATAAAGGTAAAAAGAAAAATGTTCAACGACAGAAGCAGACAAAAATTCCGAAGAAGCCTATCAAATTTCCTCGCCCCCGCATAAAATAGTATCGCAACTACAGTAAATCTATTCGACTCAAGAGATCACATCTGGATGAAGAATAACCATATAATATTATTTATCGACATACGAGGACGACCTATCGATAAAATTGGCAAAGAACTTGTGGAACAAAATATATATAATATTCCAAGGAATTTTAAAGGAATTATTGGTAACGTTTATACGACAGGAAAAACATCTAAAAGAATTTTTGGAATAATTATTAAAGAAGAAATTGGAACAGAAATACTTGAAGAAAATTTAATAAAAGCAATACGAGAATTAAAAACTGAATTAATGAGATTAAATATTCAACAAGCTAATATATCACAGAATAAAAGCTACATAAAAATTCCATGGTATCGAATACGAAGCATCATACGTCTAACTTTTCTTGGAACAAATATAAAAATAACAGCATGTCAAGGACAAGTACATATACCAGATCCAGCTGAACGCCCACGCATCATACGTGAATGCCATGAATCTAGTATCGCAGGACACAAAGGAATTACAAAGACATTGGCACGAATTGAACATCTGGAGACACCAAGTGACTTAAATTCTTCTTTAAAAAAATTATATCACAATTAATTTAAAAACAAAATGAAAAAAATTTCTTTAAATAGAAAAATTTTTTATGTAAAAA
>NW_017275314.1:18273-19312 GCF_001594065.2 Cyphomyrmex costatus | reverse complement strand
AAATTGATTATTATCAGAACAATTCTTCTTCACGATATTAATTATTAATTAGAATAATAATTTGTAAACGTATACTTATGAAGATATATGTACGTGAAACCTTGTTAACTTATACTCCAAAACCTTGAATCAAACATAGTGTTCTAGGTGAGAGAAATAACTATCAAAATAATTATCAAATAACAGTTTTTTATATTTTAAAAGTAAATCACAAAAGATGAGTATTAATTTTAAAAGAATTCTTATATATAATTAGTCTGAGTCAAATCAGACATGAAGTTAGGATAATGTATACTGGCCTCGTCTAATGTAAGTCCAAGATTGTAGCACTGGCATCAAGAACTTTTAATGTACTCGGATCTAATATCTTCACTGGCATCAAGAACTTTCAATGTACTCGGATCTAATATCTTTATATTATTATCGTTTTTAATATATACTGACTGTTGTTAAGTACATTGTATTTTATGTATTAGTATTCATAAGTAAACATATCCTCTAATTTTTACTTATAAATACATTACTTATAAAATACATTAAAATGATATAAGTAAATTATATCATAGCAGCATGCCTAGCCATAGTTTTACTACTATATGTATAATTCTTATTTTAATATATAAAATAATCGTCCCTTAATACTACATAGGTTTTTATATAACCAACTCAAAACCGGAATTTCAAACAAAAATTAGAAATTTGACTAATAAAAGATAAATACTACTGGGACAAGATGAAAGAGCAAGTTGAAAAATATATTCAGACATGTAATAGCTGTCAAAAGAAAAAACTTGTACGAGTAAAATCAAAGCAACAGATGATAATAACCGATACGCCAGCTGACGCATTTGACAAAGTTTCATTAGACATACTTGGCCTAGAGTCCCTATACTAAGAGTCTGGCCAAGGTTGTCATCCAGCCTATTGGTTTCGACAAAATATGGCAGAGCCAATGAAGTGTCTCGAATTTTGATTACCGGAACGCGCGGCGAAATAAGTTTAATAATAAGTTTAATATAATATTAAAACCGCGAACGCA
>NW_017275314.1:11243-17402 GCF_001594065.2 Cyphomyrmex costatus | reverse complement strand
AATAAATATGAGAAGACCGAAGCAGAGTAGAGTCAGTAATTTTATCAAAGTGTAGCGCGTCACTCTGCTCGAATACAATCTCAAAGTTATATCGCGACACGAGTAGTGTAAGTGATACATGTGAAATAATTACTTTGTGAATAAGTGGGAATTAATAAAGTTTATTGAAAATATAATTAAAGTTCATACAAAAGAAAAGTGTTCCAATAATTATTGGCTGCTCCCGAATCCTTGGTGGATCCCGTACCCTGTGTCGCAAGTAGCGGCACAACAATTTGGTGGCAGCGGTGGGATCCACACAGCTGACTCCAGGACCCGAGAGCAGCGACGGCAGCAATCAGCCTGCAAATAAGATGTACTAAATAAATAGGCGAAGGAGCGACCCAAGGAGGCAACGCAGAAGCCAGCACACCAAAAACAAAAGCGAGCACCCGGTATAGCAGCCGACGACCAGGACGCAGATAGCAGCGTAACCCGAGAGGCGACCTACCGCAAGCGTGACTCAGCAGCTTCGAGCAACGAACAACCGACTAGAAAGCGACATGCGATTAGCAGCGTTAATGTAAGTCCGAAAAATTATATTATATCGCCATTGTAATCGAACTAATGTTCGAAGGCTAAAATAATAGTGATAGTCCTAATGCACCGACCGCGAGGATACTAAGTGAGCCCGTACCAAGACGGCCACACGTTAGTCAGATAAGTTCTGTGCATATAATCGGAAAAGCTTTACGCGATATACGCGACAACGCGCGCCGTGTCTTGGACACCCAATACTCGAGCGATAGCGCGTCGGATTTGGAACAACCTCCGAACCTCGTTATACAGCGTGTATTCCCATTCGAGGAAATCGACCAAAGCTTATTAGGGAACGATAGGCGCGAGCAACGAGAGACCTCGTTGTTATCTTTTGAAAGCAATTTATTCGTACCCACACTAGTTAATTCCGCCCCTAGCGTAATGGCAACGCATCCGCCTCAGACGTTACTTAACGAGACGTTAACGCCGGGAATAACACCCCGATAGCCAACGCGGAAATAGACGCGGAAATAGGACGTTTAAGGGGAACTGTCGAACCGCCAATACGAAATAGACAAGACGAAATCTTGGACCGTTTAATAGTAGTAATTAACGGACTACAAGACAGAATGGACAGAATGGAAATTAATAGTAACGTGCGCGAAAATTTTCGACTCACCGGACCTGCCGACAGGCTAGAATCGTTAAACGCCACGTACAGAAGAACGCAAAATGACGTAAGAGAATTAATAAATCGGCCGACGGGATATCTACATTTGAAGGACGCTCGTAGACTGATACCCGAAGTCGACGGATCTCAACGTCATAAGACGCAGGAATTTATAAGCGCCAGTACTTACGCGATGGAAAAAATCGACCTCGCGGAACGTTCAGCCTTGCTTGAGGAAATACTAAATACAAAATTGAAAGGAAAACTCTTACTGGATTTTCAAACCAGAAGTATACAAGATTTTGAACAATTACGGCGAGAAATAGAGATAAACTATTTGGGAAGACGCGGAACATCGCATCTCCAATTAGAGTTTAACGCCTTAAAACAAAAAACGAGTGAAAGCGCGCACACATACGGACGACGCGTAGATCAATTAGCGATGGAATTATATGAATCGTTAATAGAAAAAAGAAATCCTACAAACGAACAGAAACGAGCGATCCTAGAGACAATTCAGGATCAAGCACTATTAAACTTCGAATTAGGATTACGCGAGGACATCAAAATGATAGTCCGATCGCAAAAATATGCTACTCTGCAAGAGGCTATTAAC
Organism: Cyphomyrmex costatus; assembly: GCF_001594065.2. NCBI lineage: Eukaryota > Metazoa > Arthropoda > Insecta > Hymenoptera > Formicidae > Cyphomyrmex > Cyphomyrmex costatus. Next base: position 15,597 of record NW_017275314.1, on the reverse strand, counting down.
GCCGCGAGCGCGGAAGAAAAAATTAAAGGCCCTTCCTTAAAAATGCCGTTTAATAATCAAAATAAAAGTAGACCACATCAAAATAAAATTATACAGTGCCACAAATGCGGAAAAGCAGGACACTACGGTCAAAATTGTCGGACGAGCCGTTATGCAAATAAATTTACCTTGCCTCGTGCTGAAAAGCCAGCAGGAATAAGCACCGTCGAGAAATTTTGCACCTATTGTAAAAAGGCGGGACATAATCGAAACGAATGTTGGATACTTAACGGACGACCCGATAGAGATACGCGACAACGCGCGAGACGCGAAGCGGATAATAAAACAAAGCGAGTAAACACCGCAGTAAAAGCGAGAGAACCGAGAAGGAGCAAGCGAAATAGCGATAGCGAGGAAGCATCATATGCTAGCAGCGAAGAAGAAGAGAGAACGAAGACGCGGAAAAGGCGAGCGGCAATTGAGCATCAGATTACGCAAGTAACTGGAAATCGTGCGAATATCGGTCTCAGATTAGTAACTTTGCCGATAAAAGAAATGAAAAAGGGACGCATAAATCTCTTATTAGATACCGGAGCCACCCTAACACTAATCAAAGTAGGGAATTTAAAAGGCGAAACGCTCATAACTGAAAAGCCAATGGCTCTCACCGGAGTGACGGGCCATCAAATTAAAACTATTGGTACAATAAAGGCGACTGTAATACTAGGAAATAAAGAAATACGCCACACCATGCACGTAGTGAAGGATGATTTTCCTATCGATTACGCAGGAATACTTGGTATGGATTTCCTGCAGAAACATAAAATTAAGAGCGATCAAAAAAGCTATCTTCAAGTCGATGGAGTAACACTGAAACTCCATCCCTATAAAAAACTAACGCTAACTCCTCGTAGCGAGACCATAATCCAAGCGGTAACAGATAAAAATCGCATTGGAATAGTAAAATCAGAAGAAATGCGACCAGGAGTATTTATTGGCAATTGCCTGGTAGCACCTGAAGAATATGCTTGCCCAATAAGTATGCTAAATACAACGGGAGAGACAGTAGAAATAATAACACCGCTCGTGACAATAGATGAATTGCGGGCAAATGACCGCGAGAACATACTCACACTACATACAGCATGTAACAAGAGCGACTCACCAATACTAACACGCCGCGAGCGTATACGAGCGCAGATAGGAACCGAGCATTTAAATCAAGAAGAAAAGAAGACCATTGAACGATTATGCGAAGACTTCTGCGATATCTTTCATTTAGATGGAGATATGCTGACACACACGTCCACTGTGGAGCATGAAATAAATATCCGCACAAATAGCGCACCTGTAAATGTGCGACCTTATAGATTACCAGAAAAACATAAGGAAGAGGTAAATCGACAAATAGAAAAAATGCTAAAAGAAGATATTATCCGACCTAGCGCGAGTCAGTGGAACGCGCCACTACTGGTCGTTCCAAAGAAAGGCGACACGACAGAGAAGCCGAAATTGAGAATCGTGATAGATTTTCGAAAACTTAACGAGCTAACGATAGGCGACTCTTTCCCTCTGCCGAATATAAATGATATTCTAGATCAATTAGGAAACGCGAAATATTTTTCTACATTAGATCTTGCCTCGGGATATCATCAAATTCCCATGAGCAAGGAACACAAAAATAAAACAGCGTTTTCCACTTCGCATGGGCACTACGAGTTTAATAGAATGCCCTTCGGGTTAAGGAATGCACCCGCAACTTTTCAAAGATTAATGAACGCAATATTAGCCGGAATCCAAGGCTTAAGATGCCTCGTATATTTGGACGACATCGTCGTCTACGGATCAAATTTGGAAGAACATAACAAACGCCTGATTGAAGTAATGCAGCGTTTACGAAAACATAATCTAAAATTACAGCCCGACAAGTGCAATTTCCTTAGAAAGGAAGTAATTTATCTAGGTCATATAATTACTGAAAATGGAATACGACCAGATCCAAGCAAATTAAGTGCTGTAAACAATTTTCCTATACCAAGAAAAATCAAGGATGTGCAATCATTTATCGGATTGGCCGGATATTACCGGAAATTCATTGAAGAATTTTCGAAAATTGCTAAACCTCTTACGAGTTTAACTAAAAAGGGGGTAAAATTTGAATGGAGCATGGAACAGCAAAACGCGTTCGAATTATTAAAGGCAAAACTCACGTCGGCACCCGTACTAAGTTACCCGGATTTCTCTCGTGAATTCTTAGTAACGACCGACGCATCCGATCATGCAATTGGAGCCGTATTATCACAAGGTCCCGTAGGCAGAGACCGACCGATTGCTTATGCTAGTAGAATTTTAAATAAAGCCGAACAAAACTATAGCACGACAGAAAAGGAACTATTAGCTATAGTATGGGCCGTAAAACATTTTCGACCCTATTTATATGGTACAACGTTTACCATCGTGACAGACCACAGACCATTAATCTGGCTATTCAATGTCACGGATCCAGGTTCTAGATTAATTAGATGGCGACTAAAATTAGCGGAGTATGATTATAAAATCGTACACAAAAAAGGCAAATGCAATACAAATGCCGATGCATTAAGCAGAAATCCAGTTACGGGAGACCCACACGTCAATCTCATCCATCCAGAGGAAGAAGGACGGCAAGAAGAAGAAGAAGAAGAGGAAGAAACAATTAAAGAATATACGGCTGAGGAGAAACGCCGCATACTATACGAGTATCATGATGCTCTGTTAGGGGGCATCAGGGGGTCGCGCAGACACTGAACTGTATCCGATTACTACATAACTGGAGAGGCATTACTCGAGACGTCGAGGAATACATAAGCAAATGTGAATATTGCCAACAGAACAAATTAAGTAAAAAAACGAAGATGCCATTAGTAATTACAGACACGCCTACGAAACCGTTTGAAAAATGTGCATTAGATATCGTAGGGCCATTAACTGTCACAACCAATGGAAATAAATATATCCTGACCTTCCAGGACAACTTAACTAAATTCAGTAAAGCTATTCCTATAGGTAATCAAGAAGCGGCTACCGTCGCGAAAGCATTCGTGACCAAAATAATAGTAGAACACGGTACGCCGGATAAAATCTTTACCGATCAAGGTACTAACTTTACTAGCGAGATATTTAAGAATACTTGCGAACTATTGAAAATAGAAAAGATACAAACGACAGCCTATCATCCGGAGAGTAACAGAGCCTTAGAGTGCTCACACAGAACGTTAGCCGAATATCTCCGACATTATGTTAACGAGGAACAGAGCGACTGGGACGAGTGGCTACCCTACGCAATGTTCGCCTATAATACTACTCCTCATACGGCAACGGGTTTCACGCCGTTTGAATTAATGTACGGCTATCAAGCAACTCTACCATCGGCGTTATCGAAGACGCCAAAACTAACGTATTCGTACGACAATTACGTACAAGAACTTCGCGAAAGAATACGCGCCACAAACCAAATAGCCCGAGAACACGCGCAACAAGAAAAAATTAAAGCCAAAAAACAGTACGATAAAACGACAAAGAAGGAAACGTTTAAGGTCGGCGACAACGTCTTACTATATGATGAAACCGTTCGAAGGAGCAGATCTAAAAAGCTAGAATCGAAATGGATCGGTCCCTACTTGATTCTAGATAAACATAACGACGTAAATTTTACGATCAAGATGGGACGGAAAACAATGCGCGTACACGCTAATCGTCTAAAACTTTTTATTGAACATTAAAGCAGAAGCAAATAAGCGAATATGTTAGTAGAAGCGAATAGTATAGTAAATATATTAATATTATATAGTATAGAAACAAAAGAAATACTTACATATTTTAATAAGGTGGAGGTAACTCCTCCACAATCCTCCTCCCCGTCACGGTACACACATGTACCCTGTAACGAGGGATAGCTCGCCACTTCTTCACTGGAAGGGGACGAATGCGTGACCGCTCGTACTCCTGCAGATTCCGAGCGGCCTGCAATCAGTAGCTGCGTAGGCAGCTATCGCACGTGGAAGGTGCGAAATACAAATTACACCTTAAACAACGCATATTAAAATCTTAGTAACACTCTTCAAAGTAACACTCTTCACTGAGGCTAAAGGTGTACTGAATAAAAGAATTAAAGAAGCGGCATAAGATAAACCGCGAAGCAAGGATTCACCGAAAGTAATATGAATCCTTATCTTACAGGATCCTCCTTGTGTGGAGTTACACGGATGGAACCACACACACATATAACTGAGAATTATACAGTAATACGCCCGGTATATATTTCGAAGAAATAGGAGTGATGAATCAAGCGGAATCCGAATGGAAACTTGTCATTAAATTAGACATTACCGCTTTT
>NW_017275314.1:411-11209 GCF_001594065.2 Cyphomyrmex costatus | reverse complement strand
AAATTGGTGACAGCGGTGGGATTGAAACAATTTCCGCCGAATCGAAAAAACGGACCGAATTAATTTGTACCCCCATTTAACTCATTTAAAGCATTTTTCCCATAATATCTCCTAAATCCTTTCAACTTTTGCAACAAAAGAAGGACGTTTTCAGGTATTGAAGGTGCCATACCTGCAACGAAAGGTACATTAACAATCTTTAATTTTCAGTAGGATAAGTATACCTGATTTATTTCTATAGAAACCTACACGTACGCGCCCGAGTAATGTCATTAGTTCACGCGGTAGTAGATCGTCGGCACCGTGCCACGCCACTTTCTCTTTCAAACTGCGTAATATCTGTAAGCTATCAAAATCAAGATTCTCAACGCCTTTGCCCAGACTGTTTCACATCATACATACCATATTATGGCTACAGATACTGGACGCGTATAATCAATCATTCTTATATGCTTGGCGAACCGGTTGATGAAATTTCTTGCTACATTTGTACCATAACTTTAGCAGCAACAAAGGCGGCTACTCGTGGTGATTGGCGCTTGGTGTTTAGACCAACATAATAGTTATATTTTTGGAGACCAACAACATATGTGGAACCAAGATAATACCATTATCGAAAATCATTACGAGATTTACATGCCAATGAATGCATAGCGCGTCATACTAGCCGTAAACAATAATTTTGATAATTTTTACACTTTTGATATTATCCGCGTAAAATTAACCTCCATGTCGTCATTTAATTCAACACCTTTCGAGTACCTTTCATCATCAGACCTCGATCTACCAGCACTACTTAATAATTCACGTTGTATTCTATCCTTGTATTATGAAGGCCCCTTTGATCTTTTATTGTGCACCGAGTGTTTCAGGAGATTAATTCCAGCAACCAATTATTATCAATTTACTCGTATCACCCGACATTATCTTTTATTCGGTAATCTCTTTGTCGAGGAAGAGTGCGAGCATTGCTCCGTAATTGTAACCCGTTCCAGCTCAGTAGCCTATTGTGATTGCAGTTGGTGCCTGCATCATTGCCTGAACTTATTACACGCCGGTTATAACGAACTATCCAGTAACAATATCGCTCTACTTATTCAACAGTACGAATATCGTAACCCCGCGGACGTTGAGGAAGTCGATTATTGAGGAAGTTGTTATGCCGCTGCAGTCTGCTCAAATTTATTTCCTCACGCCGGTTATAACGAACTATCCAGTAACAATATCGCTCTACTTATTCAACAGTACGAATATCCCGCGGACGTTGAGGAAGTCGATTATTGAGGAAGTTGACCGCTCACGACGTTTGCTATTTACTACATCGAATTAAATACTACATTTAATTAAAATTGATTCATATATTATTAAGTTTAAGAAATTTATTGTTTTAAGTTAATGTAATAATAAGGTGACATATCCTATGTATCCACTCATCAGACCCGCCGTACCCGCGATTGCCATATCCGATGAATCATTGCCTTATCAGGCTTGGTTAGATACTGCTCGTTGTTGTACAGCCGTGTTTTACAGACACATAGAGACTCGCTATAAATTGTGTTATATGTGTTATGCAAGTGAACTTCCAGTGCGAAGAGCTAGTTACCGCGGAGTAGTCCAACATTATATTACGCTAGGAATTAACTACGACTTAGACCATTGCCATTTGTGCAACGGCGGTCCTGGTAGCAATTATCCGCTTCAATCTTGTGACGATTGCTCCACTGTGCTAAGCAACTTTATTCAATATTTAATTCGTTCTGAGGATACTCCATACAATACGCCAATGACTATCATACTTCCTGTCTCAGAAACTCGACTATAATTTTATTCAAACGAATCCGCGATTGAAATCTACTAAGTTGATAATAAGATAATAATACTAATGGGAAGCATTATTTTCCCCTTCGTAACGCTTCCTTCCCGTTGTGTCGTGCTCCTCACCTACGAAAATAGACTTGGACAACGTATTTGCACCGACTGTTACTCGACCTATGTCCCAGCATGCAACCGCTTCTATTTTATACGTGAAATTCAGCACTACTGTGTTATTGGAGAGGACCCTGTGGACGAAAGATGTTTTATATGCGAATTAAATTTGACACATTCCATTCCCGTAGGTGCCGGACTTTGTAATTGGTGCCTCACCCAAACTCTTACACACGCACACGACAGACGGACTAACTACGCTACCTTGGTAATCCGCAAAGATCTCTTCCGCAGTCCATCCACAGACAATTGGAGAGTAACTCTACGCGGGTGATTAGAGCAAATACATATATATATATATATATCTATATCCATATTACTAATTAATCAAGATGACTACTCGAAGTCATACTAAAGCTCAGGCCGACGCGACCGCAGACGCTGAAAAGGGCGAAGCCCGCGCCGTTTCTTTAGAAACACGCGAGTACGAACTAGAAAGGATCGAACAAGCCATACGCAGCAGAGAACAACGGCTAAAATTACACGAAAATACGCTTCGGGAGCAAACGGAAAAAATAGAGGCGTCGCGACAAAAATTAGAGAGGGATCGCGAATATTTTGATAAAGAAGTCTCGAGACGAGAGATAGATTTGGAAAATCGCGAACGCGAACGCGAACTAGACCTAGATAATCGTGAAGCAGCGTCACAACCACCGTTAAATAACTTGCTAAATTTAAGTGCGGACTCTAGATACAGAGACAACTATGATACGAGACGTCCCGACCAACCGTATGACAATTCCAAAATTAAAATATCATTTCGAGAAGTGACGGAATCAATTCCATATTACGACGGCTACAACATTCCATTGTCTCGCTTCATTCGTGCTTGCCGTCGAGCAAAGAAAATCGTTCCACCTAACGCAGAACAAGATTTGACTAAACTTCTAATTAATAAGTTAGGTAATCGAGCATACTACGCCGTAGAAGACGAGCCGTGTGAGTCAATTTCCGACCTAATAGATTTATTGACAGGAGCATTCGGTTCCCCGAAAACGGTAGACCAGTACCGCGGTGAATTAAGTACCACGTTTTTAAAACCGCATGAGCATGTGTTAGACTACATCTCTCGTGTCAAAGATTTGCGCACCGCAATACTCGACATGGAGAGACGTGAGAAGCGATATCTCGATCCGTATTTCACATCGCAAATAGATGACCTCACCACTCGGTCGTTTATTGACGGTCTCCCCTTTGATTATAGAATTCAGATGACATCAGAGGGACGGATGAGTCATACTTCGGCATTCGCCGCCGCCAAAGCAATCTCGAAGCGTCGGGAGTTAGATAAACAGCGTGAGTCAGACAGACGCGACAACCGGTACCGGCCTGACTACGAAAGGAATAACAGGGATACTCGGTACCCTCTACGCGCAAACAATGCGGGACGATTAGTCACGCACACGCAACCGACATATCAAAGGGCGCCGCGAGACAATTATTATAATAATACGACGCGACAATCGGATCATCAGCGAATGAATTCCTCACCCCTGGTAGTGAGACCGCGCGGCAATAATATTCATGACTCACAACAAGATACGCGTAACGCGCAACGATCAATAACAATAAAGACATGTCACTGTTGTAAACGACCCGGTCACACCATCGAAGAGTGTAGGACCCGTGAATATAATAACAATAAATATCGAAATAATATGCAGGGAAACTTGCCAGGCATCGGGAATACGGGACGCGGCCCCGATGGAGACCGCTCAAAGGAAAACGCGCCCCGTGAATCCGGTCAACATAGAGGAACCAATAATCATCGAATCACCGAACACCGAATAACTCCGTTAAATCCGGACGAGTTCCTCATGTCGCCAACAATATTAATCTCATCCATAGGCTTCCGAAAGCCAACTAGTTTTATGATAGACACAGGAGCAACTCCTAATGTAGTTAAACATAGAAATTTAAATCTCGGTACAATACTTAACGATAGAGATCATTTATATCTCACGGGAATCACTGACGGTAAATTACTTACCTTAGGGTCTATTGAGATACCGGTTAGTGGATATCCCGTCAAATTTCATGTCGTACCGGACGACTTTCCAATATCACAAGAAGGACTCTTAGGATCCGCCTTCTTGCAAAGAGTTTCCACGATTGACTTAGAACATAATTATCTAGATTGGAGGGGAAATAAATTCCCGTTCGTGTCAAGCGAAGTCTTAACTATACCTGCGCGGTCAAGGGTCGTTACCTACCTTAGGGTTAGGAACACGCATCTGAAATACGGTTACGTCCCGCCACTTAGCGTGTGTGACGGAATCCTCCTAGGGAACGCATTAGTATCCAACGTCAACGGAAAGGCGTATCTACAGGCAATCAATACTACGGAAGAGGATAAAGAAATTTTAGTGCCATCAGTGGCCTTACAAGAAATCGAGTCTCTTTCTAGAAAGGGGCCGATACCTACAGTGAATCGCGAAACCCTAGCGGAACGCGACACGTCTATTAATACAATAAACACTCTAAACCGGGAGGAAAGAATAAAACAGGTTCAAGAAACATTACGCCTAGGGCACTTGAATCCTGAGGAATCAAAGCATGTAAAACAGTTAATTGAAAGAAATATAGACCTCTTCCAACTCGCGCACGAAGACTTAAGCCATACAAACGCTATTCAACATAACATAGTAACAACGGACGACCGCCCCGTTAATACAAAACAGTATCGATTCCCTCCAATTCACAAAGAAGAAATTAATAAACAAGTAAAAGATATGTTAGATAAGAATATAATAAAAGAGTCAACCTCACCTTACAATTCACCGCTTTGGATCGTGCCAAAGAAGGCAGATTCCAAAGGAAATAAACGATGAAGACTAGTAATCGATTTTAGAACTTTAAATGAGAAGACTCTTGGCGACGCATATCCGCTCCCCAACATTACGGAAATCCTTGATCAATTAGGTAGTGCAAAGTACTTTAGTGTATTCGATCTCGCATCAGGTTTCCATCAAATTCCAATGTCAGAGGCCGACGCGCCTAAGACTGCATTCTCAACTCCGTATGGGCACTACGAATTCGCTCGTATGCCTTTCGGTTTAAAGAACGCTCCCGCGACTTTCCAACGACTTATGGATAGAATCCTAAGTGGTCTGCAGGGATTAGAACTTTTTGTTTACCTCGACGATATTGTGATTTACGCTAGTAGCCTTAAGGAACATAGTTGTAAATTTAATAAATTAGCAGAACGATTAAGAGCCGCAAATCTCAAGCTTCAGCCCGACAAGTGCGAGTTCCTTCGGAAGGAAGTTTCGTATTTAGGCCATGTAATTAGTGAAGCAGGAGTTAAACCAGATCCTCGGAAAATAGAGGCAGTACAGAAATTTCCGCGACCCAAAAATGCAAAGAATATAAAACAATTTTTAGGCCTCGCCGGCTACTATCGCCGTTTTATTAATAATTTCTCCAAGGTATCTAAGCCACTGACTTCTTTATTAAAGAAAGATGTCCCATTTGCATGGAACAAACCTCAGGAAGAGGCATTCGAAAATTTAAAGCTTCAGTTATGTTCAGAACCACTACTGCAACACCCCGACTTCACACAGCCGTTCTTACTAACAACGGACGCGTCAGGTTTTGCAGTAGGAGGCATCCTTAGTCAAGGAATTATAGGCAAGGATAGACCGATCGCGTATGCATCACGACTACTTAATACAGCGGAACAAAATTACGCGACTATAAAAAAAGAATCTCTTGCGATTATTTATTGTATAAATCATTTTCGGTCATACCTATATGGCAATGCATTTACTATCTTGACTGACCATAAGCCTTTAGAATGGATGCATTCCGTAAAGGATCCATCCTCGCGCCTCATTCGTTGGCGACTTAAACTCGCCGAGTATGATTATAAGATATGTTATAAAGCGGGAAAGACAAATTGTAACGCAGACGCCTTGTCAAGGAACCCGCCATGCGAAGTGATGCACCCGATAGACTTTCAAAATACGTCGTTAGAATCACTAGACTCTGATAACGACTGTTTGTTTAGAGCAGGACCTAGTCCAGTTAAGAAACAAAAGAAACCGCCGCGAAGCGACCTCACTAAATTGACGAAGAATGTTCCTATCGAAAGCAAAGTACAAGAAGAATCATTGTCATTACCGGAGTCACTGACGGATCCGGATCCAAACATATCTCTTAACGAAAATAATGACAACATGTCTAATAATATAGAAGATCTTGCTGATCTTAATATTGACAATACCAGCGAGGGTAGTAATAGTGATATTGAAACAAATGTACCTAATAGCGACTCAGAATGTAACGATACGAATAGTATTACCAATGAAAGCGATATAGAAGAAAATTTATACGATAATCCTAACGTACCTTTTACTTTCAATAAGAATTTACATTTTAAGATAGTTCAGGATAACTTTCTGTCCCGTAAGGACAATCTCGTTGTTTTCATATCCCAGCAAGGGAGCCCTTGTGATGAAGGAGCGCGAATACTCGACAGGCACGGCCTCCTACCAAACGTCAAAGATGCTACCTTTGCCCGTGCACGACCGCACCCGTATAAAAAACGAAACATTATTACATTAGCCATTAAAACACGCGTCTCGGAATTGACCGAGAGAGAAACAATTGAGGAAGCAATATATTCCTTATTAGACGTAATAATTGAACTCGGGATCGAATCATTCTCAATAAGCAAAGGTAACATTGACGACGTCCCGTGGGATTATACTTATGACAGGTTAAAGAAAATATTACATAATGTATCTGTCTCAATCACAGTCTGCGAAAACTTAATAATTACACCTATGCCTGACGAACGCGATGAAATAATACGCGAACATCATTCGTCAGCCATTGGTGGGCATAAGGGTATTAGCAAAACTTACAAACGAATTAAGAATACTTACTATTGGCCCAGAATGAAGAAACATGTTCAATCATTCATCCAATCCTGCAGAGATTGCCAGACTAAAAAGCTAGTGCGAAGGAAAATAAAACAACCTATGGTTTTGACAGATACCCTCGGGTCAGGGTTTGATAAAATCTCACTGGATATCATGGGGCCTCTCCCCATGACAGAAAAGGGCAATTCATATATTCTAACTATACAGGACCTTCTAACTAAATATTCGCTGGCAGTCCCTCTACCTAATGCTGGGGCAATAAGTGTAGCGGATGCTTTTATTAATAATTTCATATGTATATATGGTGCGCCAAAGGCACTACTAACGGATCAAGGAACCCACTTTCTCAATAGCTTAATGAAAGCAGTCGCAAAACGCTTTAGAATTAGGAAGTATCAAACAACAGCTTATCGCCCACAAGCGAACGGTTCGATAGAACGCTCGCATCATGTGTTGTGGGAATATCTGAAACAAGCAATTAAAAATAGAAATGACTGGGACAATCATTTAAACAGCCTGTTTTTCCTACAACACAAGTGTCCATGAGGGTACACGTTATACGCCTCACGAATTAATTTTTGGTAAATTGGCTAGAACCCCAGCCAGCGAACGGACAATAATTGAACAGACTAATGAAAGTTATACAAATTATTTTCTTAATTTAACCGATAGAATAAGACAAGTACAAGACTTAGCCCGTAAACATTTAATAGCTGCTAAGAATAGATCTAAGACATATTACGATAAGAAAATCAACCCGCATATATTCCGAGAAGGTGACAGTGCATATCTCCTTAAGGAACCGACAGACAAACTCGGGGATCAATATACAGGTCCCTATAAGATTCTCGAAGTGTTAAACAATAATAACGTGCGGTTAAAACTAAACTATCGAGTGTCAAAGGTAGTGCACGCCGACAAATTGAAGCCGGCGACTCCAAAGGAAGACCCCCCATCTCCCCCACCACTGGAAGATCGGTCATCGGAGGATCAGACCGACAGTGAAGATTCAAACTAGCAACATGCATCCCATGAGCATCATCGTTCTTCTCATCCCTTCGGTTTACGGCCTTATAGGCTACGACTGCGGTGCAACCACTCGAGATGGTTTCAACATCTCGACTCTTTCCTTATTGGACGTTGGCAATTGCGACCTCGAGGATGTTGAGCCTAAAGAAGAAGAAGTGTATATCCAATTGATGCAAATGTCAGATTATGACAAAGTCCCAGGATTACAATGTAGGATCGAAGTCAACCGTGTTATCCACTACTGCGGGATGCATTCCCATATATCTGTGGTTCATAACGGACAGAGGGAATACTTTCAAGAGATTGGCGAACATTCGTGCCAAAGACTTGACGAAACAGGAGTCTTGAAAATCGGTAACGCAGTTATGGATCTGATCAAGGTCAACGCTACTAACTACAGAAGTGCAACGTTAGCCGGTACAGCAACGGTGGACGGCAAGTGTTCCGGAGTACGCAGATAGCTATGGCTCGTGGGACAATGTAATAGTGCAAGCGGTCATTAAAGTTACTTTACAAACACTCGAACTATCAGTAAAAAGGAAGTTAGGACACGTTGTGATGCCATCAGGAACATTTTGTAAACTTTCAAGCAGGTATTGCATAGACGCTGACGGATCGGAAACTTATTGGTCACCCGTAGCAATAGATAATTGCCACTTTGATCAATACGACATCTTGTACGAAGGATTGGCTACTCGTTTGGTTCCTCAAACCAACTACACCACTCCAACAGTATACACAGTGACTACTCAAGAAACTACATTTGCCTTGACCAAAACAGTGGACATCGATGTTTGTGGCTACAAGCTCTCGCAGACAGAACATCCAAAACTTTTCGTCTTGCAGACACAGAAGGGACGAACATTCAAGACACGAGGAAAAATCACTGTGGACAACTTAGACATTTTCCTGTACGTGAATTCCAAGTTTGTGTATGTCGAAAAGCACATTAAAAAACAGTTAACCCAGTTATATCGAAATATAATGGAACAAAAGTGCGCGTTAGAAAAACAGGTATTACAAAACGCTCTAACATTGGCGAGCATCGCCCCGGATGAAACCGCATACCGCATCATGCGCGAACCCGGTTACACAGCAGTACTCTCAGGAGAAGTTCTCCATCTAGTGAAGTGCATTCCGGTGGAGTGTAAACTCCGCCAAGCTGAACATTGTTACTCGGAACTCCCTGTAACTCACGCAAACACGTCATTTTTCTTGCAACCGCGGACGCGAATACTGACAAAGACTGGAACCATCCGTGACTGTAATCACCTTTTACCAATTATGTACAAGTTACACGGCATCTGGTTCCGTTTAACCCCGAAGCCTGTGGAAGTCATCGCCCCGACAATCATCCAGCCGATGTCTCATCCAACCTGGCATTATACAAGTTCATCTTCATTGGCAACAAGTGGCATCTACAGTACGGACGACCTGGACAGGCTTCGTGCTCACATCATGTTCCCCGTGGAACGTCCTTCCATCGTCAACACTTTAGCCCGTGGTGCTATGGGCAACGAGATTCCGGCAGGTAGTATATCTCTTTCTAATCTACTAGATGAAGATTCTCTCAACAGAATTGCCGAGTCAGCCGGAAAACGAGTCTGGAAAGGATTCGTGACCTTTGGATCTGCCAGCGCTGGCGTTCTCGCCATCTTCATCATCATCAGGACCGCAAAGCTGGTTATTGATACTTTGATCCATGGTTATGCACTCCATACGATGTACGGCTGGAGCCTACATCTGGTTGGAGCAGTTTGGAGCTCCGTTACTCACCTTTTGCTGCATCTCGGACGACGAAGGGATCCTCAACCGCAGGAAAGTACCAACGCAGAACCATCAGACGAAACACCAGGTCCCTCAGCTCCCCCTTCACCACCTGAAGATCAGCCCTCAACTTCTAATTCATCGACAGAAGCTCTGCACCTCAGCCATGCCCACCCCAACGTAGTTGTAAGTAGTACTAAGGAAAAACAACATGCACCTGCCATGTACAAAACCTATACATATACCGATTTACGGAAATATTTAGACGTTAATGTTCCAAACAATGACTAGCAGTTAGAATGTTCCCATACGGCAACATTCTCTTTTAAGGGGGGGGGTGTTATATCCCTCCGGTATATCTTTTTTCCTTTTGTCATAAGTTTGTAATAAGTATAATATATCATTCCTCTCTTCTATTGTATTCGCATGAAAGCGCAGCGGCGCAACAAACAATTCCAAAATTACTTAAAAGGTACAGAAAAACGATGCGAAAAGGTCATCGCAGGAAACGCACAACAAATATGTGCAAATATGATGCAGATTATGGAAAAAGGGAATACCCAACTTACTGCCGCATTAAATTATTTAAATGTATTATATAACGCTAATACAAAGAAAAGAGGCTTATTAAATGCCATCGGCACAATCAGCAAAACGCTATTCGGAACCATGGATGCTGACGATGCACAACGAATAGACGAGCAACTACAGCTACTTAAAAATAATCAGCAGGTACTACAGCATGCGACGAAGCATCAATTAAAAATATTAAATGCCACGATTGGACGTATCCAAAATCTGGAACAGGCAACGGCTTACAACGAAAATTTATTATTAAACGTCACTAGAAGAATGGAGCTACAGTTAGACCAATACGCACAGCGAGAAGATCTAAACGAACATTTACAAATACTTAGTGCCATACTGACCGACTTAACTGCAGACATAGATAAGACGCTAGACTTCTTAGCTAATTCAAAAGACGGAATAGTTCCTACCCGTCTATTACCATTAGAAAATATAATAATGGAATTGAGGGAAGCCGCGACACAATTAACCAAAGGGTTGCACTTTCCCTTTCAAATAAAATTAGAAAATTGGGATACGATCCACAAATATGTAGCGATAAA
>NW_017275314.1:0-380 GCF_001594065.2 Cyphomyrmex costatus | reverse complement strand
ATATTTACTACTTTAAAGTTCCCAATAATAGCGTATCCTACGTATAAGATAATAAAGGTAATTCCATTTCCTATCCATGAACAGGAAAATATATTTAAATTTATTAAAATAATCCATCCGATTATAGCGTTAGATAAAGAAAATAATCATTATACTCTATTACGCGAAAACGATTTAAATCTGGAGACACGGTAGTGTCTCGGCGCTAAGCCAAGCGCGTGACACTGCCGTGCCTCCTTTACGCGACACGGAGATTTTTCGGGGTCGAGATGATCAGATCTCAGTAATAACGGTTGAACCAATCAAGTTCTACATACGCTCAGGGTGCTGTCCCATGATACGGAAATTACACCGGAACGGAACAGTGAGACCAATCACAA
>NW_017275313.1:63314-64647 GCF_001594065.2 Cyphomyrmex costatus | reverse complement strand
AAAAGACTGGTTGAAACTATCATCCGTTCGTGTTGCTTTAGCCGAAATTAGGGCATCAAAGAAATTATCAACTCCATCGGCAACAACAAATTCCGATTAGATTTTATAATTTTAATCTAACACAGTTCTATGATATTTTATTTTAAAAGATTTATTTAAAAAACTATGACGTTTATCTTTAAAGGTTTATTTAAAAAACATAAGTATCACATATGTACAAAGATAAGTACAAAGAAACATAAGTGCAAAGAAATACAAATACAAAGTAAAAAATTATTTATTTAAGAAAAACAGAAGGCTCTACTCTCGGTCCTTTGTTATTCAATATATTTGTAGCTGATTTGCCTTCTGTGGTTGTCTCCTCCAGACCTTACATGTACGCTGACGATGTACTGCTCTTCATTCCCTTTAAATCATCCGAAGCTCCCTCCGCTGCACGCTTATTGAATGATGACCTCTTACAAATCGTAGAATGGTCGACGTTGAATGGATTACATTTAAATCCCACCAAATCTTCACTTTTAATTGTCGGCTCCCCTACCTTACTCTCCCATCTTACTGCTTTCGACATCTCTATCCAAAACGTTCCACTAATCCCCAGCACGACTATTAAAATTCTTGGTCTGCACGTAGACTCATCCTGGTCATTTGAACATCACGTCGCTGCTAAATGCAGACTTGCGCATTCTCGTCTTAGGCTGCTTTACCCTTTTCGTCGCATTATGTCAACCTCCCAGAAACTACAAGTTACACAATCTCTGGTAATATCCTTATTCGAATACGCCGACACTGTATATATTCCTTGTCTCAAACAACTTCACCTTCACAGAATACAATTAATCCAAAATTCCGGTCTTCGTTTTTCCTACGGTGTTAGAAAGTATGATCATATAACTCCTTCCTTTCAGCGATCGGGCTGGCTGAACATTTTTCAGCGATTCATAGTTCATTTGTGTTGCTTGATTTATAATGTTCTTCGCACAAACACACCTAGATATCTTCGCGATTTGGTCCATTTTAACGTTGACTCTTATTCTAGTTCCCTTCCTAGTACTCGTCAGCAATATCAACTTTCGTGTCCTGCTCATCGCAAGTCTAAATTTCAAGGCTCCTTCTCCTATACTGCAGTAAAATTCTACAACAATATACCATCTGCTCTACGCTCTATACAGCGACTTCTTATATTTCGTACTGAAATCACTCGATACACATTATCGAATATTAATGTCAGATGAATTGTTACTGACTTTGTTAAACTGTTACAATACTTAAGCTGTAATTTTCGCTTACTCATGTAATTATAATTTACTTGTAGTTCTTTCTTCTATTGCCG
>NW_017275313.1:49769-57086 GCF_001594065.2 Cyphomyrmex costatus | reverse complement strand
ATAACATTATTGTAAAAAGCTCTTATAATAACTAGTACGATAATGATGCGTACTGGACTGTATTCATTGAACGGTATCTTGTGCTCCCAACGCGGTACGAATACGTATGGAGCGCATATAAAGAGACGTTTTCGTTCATATCTAAAAAATGGATTTTCGGAACGTGATTTAAATACACATCATTGTTTTCAGCGTAAAATTCTCTTTAATTTTCGTCATATGAAGAATTAAAAAATTTTTGAAAATTAGAGTGGAGGGTGGGGGTATACAATAAATATATGTAAAAAAAAATTTTTATTATTATAGATGTAAAGTACTCTTGCAACCATTCAATTTTTATTCCAGAAATTTTTTTCTATTTCTTATAGTTTCGAAGATATTCGCTTCGAAAGAAAAAAACCGATTTTATTCAAGGGAGGATTTCACCCCCTTAACATGCGACTCCGCACGTATAAAAAAATACGTGTCTCTTATTTTTGTCTATAGAACAACATACTAAAAGCTCATTTAAATCGAAGAGATCCACTTGGTTGTGTTCCCTTGTAAGAGAAATGAAAGCTATGTTCATAAGATGGGCAACAAAAAATGAGACACTAGGCTTGTTCTTTTTGCCTGCACTGTCTGCACCAGTTCAGACAGTGCAATAAGTTGAAGTGAAACAAACGTATATCTGTTTCCCTTCAACCTATTGCACTGTGGGCACAGTGCAGAGAAAAAAAACAGGCCTACTGCCATCTGGTGGTGGAGTGCGTACTAAAGTGAACTGTAGGAAGGGGGGACGAGAATTTAAATCTTTTCAATATTGAATGCGTTCCGTTACTCACTGCGTGTATTGAAAATTTATAGTATACGTAATGTAAACTATAGATTCAATACCATTTAAATAACGAAATGCAATTAGAGTTTGAAATAGCAATTAAGGAACGTATTACATACATAAACTTATTACAGCAGTTACTACGGCGTCGTCACGTCGCAATAACGCGTGTCATGAGAGCCTTAGTCGTTGAAAGGTGCAAAATGACGAACAATCGAGACGAGCTCATCCGTGGACACGCATCTGTGTGATGCGATGCACAGTCAAAGTCGGCAACACTTTCAAAAATATACAATGGAAAGCACCCGAGCCGAAACGCGTCCGTAACGGTCGGGTGGTTCGTCGAAACTGACGTTTATTATTGGTGGAAATGACGTAGTGTCATGTGCCATTTTCTAATTGGTCACTTCAATTCTCACTTTCGAGTGTCCCTACTTTTTCTGTGTTACCGGAAATCACGATACTAGTTTCACTCCCGTGTGCTCGCTACCCCCCCTCCCCTTCGCTCCCCGCACCGCATTCGCTTGTCGCGCTGGCGACCAAAAAGCTTTCTCGGCGATTTCGGTCGCTCGGCGAATATCAGTATAAGGGACAAAATACATTCTCGATAACACATAACTTTTGATAAATTTTATCAATGACATAATCCTGCCATTTATTTACATTAGCATAAATTATGTCAAAACGCAATGGTTTACGAGATATTAATTGTTTTCGATTTTCCGTGCATGTCATGTACCCCATTCGTAGATGTCATGTTCGAGAACGCAGCGTGGTCTCAAGCGTAAGATGCGAGTTTGTGGTGCTGTAGATCCGTGTTCAAATCTCTATCGTTTTTTTCTCTTTTTTTGCCATAATTTTTTTTTTAAATAAGTAAAGTCATTATTTATCTGCCTAATATATAAATCAAAGTCATTATTTATCTGCCTAATATATAAATCAAAATCATACATGTATGCTTTTAAAATTTTATGCAGTAACTATAAGAAAATTACCGAATCATTTTATTCAATAGACATAAGAAATCATATAAGAATTGTACTTACAAAATATAAATACCTTTAAAAAAATTTTTAAATCATACATGTATGATTTTGATAATTATATATTAAGCAGATAATTAATGACTTTATTTATTTTCAAAAAAATTATGGCAAAAAAAAGAGAAAAAAAAACGATAGAGATTTGAACACAGCATCTACAGCACCACAATTTGTCGCATCTTACGCTCGAGACTACGCTGCGTTCTCGAACATGACATCTACGAATGGGGTACATAACGTGCACGGAAAATCGAAAACAATTCATATTTCGTAAATTATTGCGTTTTGACATAATTTATGCTAATGTAAATGAATGGCAGGATTATGTCATTGATAAAATTTATCAAAAGTTATGTGTTATCGAGAATGTATTTTTGTTCCTTGTACTGATATTCGCCGAGCGACCGAAATCGCCGAGAAAGCATCTTTGGTCGCCAGCGCGACAAGCGAATGCGACGCGGGGAGCGAAGGGGAGGGGGGGGGATAGCGAGCAGGCTCTGGCTCTGGTCGCTTGTTTTCAAGTGCGCGGCACTGAAACCTGGGCCGGGATTCTCTAAACGTTTTATCGATGATTGTCACTATCGTTAACTAGCGACAGCCAATGAGAGCCGCGCTTTCTTTTAGGATTGCCCTGCCATTGGCTGTCGCTAGTTAACGATAGCGACAATCATCGATAAAACGTTTAGAGAATCCGGCCCTGAGTACTATATGTCGAGGGGGATCGCGACGAGCGCTCAGAGAGATCGGTTGTGTTTCGTTTAGGTTCCTACTTGTTTTGGTTGGAGGTTAATTCGTTGATGATAGGGATAGAATAGTTTGTTTCGGATTGATTTTTCTTAGTCAGCTATATTATAGGAAAAGTTCGTAAATTGGTTAAATCCCCCGTCGGAAGGGGGAATATAGTTAAAAATGTTAGATATAGAATGAACCGTGCACCGGTTGCGTTGAAATCGCAACGAAACGAAGAGAATATGAGTGAGAAGAAAGATGCGAATACGATGGAAAAGCAGAAGATAGCGCTTACAGAAGATATTTTTGATAATGCGGCAAAAGAATTTATGTTGGCTGCTGGTGATGCGGAGTTATGGAAAAGGGTTAATCCTAAAAAATCGAATAAACAGGTAAAAAGGTTACTAACAATGGATAAAGGAAGTAAGAACATAAAAGTTGTTGAAATATATTATACATTTGACTGTATTCATATTAAAGGAAAGCAAAACAATGAGTCGCGCGTAGAATAAGTGAGAGCATGAACGAGTGTATGAGGGGAACACATACATGTAAGTCACCCCTCTTGTAGCATATATGTGTGAGTATCACGCAATCGCTAGAGTTGCCGAAACGGCCGACTGAGCGTTAGCAGATAGAAGAGAGTCGTCGCCGACTACACATCTTTATAAAACCGCATTATATCAACAAAAGTAAATCGTAATAGTGAAGCTGAATCGGATTTGACCTCTATTGTTGCGGAATGTGGAATGGTAGATGTGGAAAAAAATAATAACAGTCGGACAATTGTGGAAGAGGAAAATATGGATCGGTCCACTCAAGATAATGCGAGGTTTATTATGAATTCTAAATATAATCAAGAATTGTACATGCGGAGAAATAATAAATTGGAGAAGACAGACTCGGATGTTCATGTACCTTTACACGAATTAATGGGTAAATCACGTAAGACTAGATTTAAGAAAGATATTAGTAATAGTTATAAAGTTATTATTAGATTAGAAAAAAGAAATTGCTCGTCCAACAAAAAACAAAATTTAGTAAAGATCCTCATGAATCTATCAAAAATAAATATAAAACCAGTTTCGATTGATATGATTGGTTTTAATCAGGCAGAAGCTATTTTTGATGATGTCTCGGAGGCTAATTCGTGCATTGACAAATTAGAGAAAATCGATGATGAGAATAAAATTATTAGTGAACGTATGGATGATAGAATAGCTATTTGTAAAGGTGTTATTTCGGGGTGAGAGTTTTCTATACGAGAATTGGTGGAATGTATAACAGATTCGTCAAATATTGTTAAGTTAGAACAAATGAAAAGAAGAAAACAGAATCCTATTAATAAAACGGTTTTTTTCAAATATACAAGTAACATTCTTATTACTATGAAAGGACGTGAATTAGTATTCTCGTTGTCTATTTATCAAGGATTGACAGCACTTAGGGCCTCTTTCACCAACGCTGATTAACTTAATCGACGATTAGTCCATTGGATTTGACCAATCGCGTCTGTCATAAAAACAAAATGATAAATGCGATTGGTCAATTCCAATGGACTAATCGTCGATTAAGTTAATCGGCGTTGGTGAAAGAGGCCCTTAGAGTTAGACCATACATTGAACCTATTAGACAATGTTATAATTGTTTTAGATATGGCCATCTTCAGGTTTATTGTCGCAGTGAAAGAAGATGTATTATCTGTGCAGAAACTAGTCATGACGAATGTGATAGAAGTGAGGCGTGCATCAATTGTGGAGGTATACACAGATCAATGTCAAGAAATTGTCCGGCATATGTACTACATGGGCTGAAAAGTCCCGGGATTTTTAATGAAAACGAGCGTTTTTTGGGCAAAGTTATATTCATTCCTCAACATTGCCTTCGAGGGCGATACACTTGGTATAGCGATTTTCCAACATTTCGATGCCCTTTTTGCAGTACGAAACGTCCAAACCTTCAAAATACGCCTCGGTTTCCGCGATGACTTCCACATTTGATCTGAATCTCTTTCAGGCGTATAATAATGGACCCACGTTTCATCCATCGTCACAAAACGTCGAAAAAAGTCCGCTCGATTACGCTGCAACAACGCCAAACCGGCCGTTGAACACGCTGCTGTTTCTGGTCGACGGTCAGCAAGCGCGGGACCCATCGCGCCGATAGCTTTTTCATCTCCAAAACATCGTGCAAAATGTATCCCGCCCGTTCTTTTGAGATGCCCACGGCCTCAGCTAACTCACGCAACTTCACTTTACGATCATTCAAAACGATTCGATGCACTTGCTTTACGATTTCCGTAGCCTCTTTTGGCCTTCCAGAGCGAGATGCGTCTTCGGTGCTTGTATGACTCATTTTAAATTCACTAAACCACCGATAGACTGTTGTTCTCGAAGGAGCAGATGTGGGATAACATTTCTGCAACCATTGCAATGATTGTTTAGGAGTTTTTCCCATCAAAAAACAATGTTTGATCAAGATGCGATATTCCTGTTTTTCTATTTTTTTTTACGAAGGCGAAAGTAGCGTAACTCAAACAACTGTAGCTTGTAAACGAATGGACGAAATGTCATGAAACTTCATACATAAACTAGTGACAGATGAGCCTCTCGAAATGAGTCATGTTCATTTTCTAATGGCGCCAGCTGTTGAAAAATCCCAGGACTTTTCAGCCCATGTAGTATATAATAAATCCATTAAGGTGGTAATGAGTTCCAATAAATGTAATTATTATACAGCCACTAGGATCCTAGAAGGTTCGGAAGATTTAAAGTCACGTATGTATGATAGATATAATAACCCTCAGAGTTGGCCTCGTTTATCGCAGGATTCGGACGTGCCCCAGGATAATGTGGGCTTGTTGGATTCTGCTGATGTAAGAAAATCCAGACCTCTTGAGAATAGATTATATAGTCAAAGGTTAAAAATGACGCCTCGAAATCAGAGTTATAGTCAACCGGTGATAGATTTGAGGAAGAAATATGAAGTAGTGAAACTCACTACAATTCAAAATAAATTTTATTACAATTCCAGAGAGGAAGAACACAAGAGGTGTAGGACTTAAAACACGGCAGGACGGAAATTTTAATGGGGACGGAAAAAATAGAGTGTTATATGCGGCGTCTCAGTATGTGGATCATAGCCAACGTGGTATCAGTGATTCTGATTTGATGCAAAATATTAAAGTTTATATTAATAACAGCAAGGCTTTTAGAGATAAGGTAGTTCAACTTATTGAGAAATTAAGGGATGTTGATTCTCCGTATGGTTCATTGGTTGAAGAGGTTATATACCCTTATCATGGAACAGAATTTTTGGACAGAGATGGAGTGGATTATAACATGAATGCAAGAAAAAGAAAACCTATTTCAGATAGCTCTGTGTATGAGAACATTGATAGAGAAGGTAATGTGTATGGTGGAGTACGTTATTAATAACTATACACACGTCATTAAATATTCTGGTGTGGAATGTTAGAGGTATAAGAGGTAAGAGACTGGAATTAAATAACAGAATCAAGAGCTATGATATTATAATTCTTACTGAAACCAAGGCTCAAATGAGTCTTATTGGAGATTTCCAAATTTTAATCTTTCGTTTACACCCAGTCAAGGATATAGTGGAGGAATAGCTATCTTAACAAAAAAATTTTTAAATGTACGTTTGATTAAGAATATTAAATGTAGATCTAATAATATAGAAGTTAAAAACAAATAAACAAACATAAATTAAAGGCTATAAAGAGTCAAACGCAGTTAACAATGCGAAAAAAATTTTTTAATAATCTTACAAATTAACATCAAGATGCCCCGTCGAACGTTTCGGTCTGCAATTTAGACCATCTTCAGCGACGAAATAATAATAAATCAATACTCCTTTTACTCCGAGTTAGAATGCAAGTAATCAATTCTTGTTGAACGACAAAATGTTCCTGTGCACCAACTAGAGGTAAATACGATAATGGATGTGGAGTTGTGTAATGAACTTCCGAAAAATCAGAAATATGTCTGTGAAAAAGACCGTTGACAACACAAATTCTATTAGAGTCAAATTATTACAAAAACAAAAAATTACTAAAATCCTTAAAACCTTACCTCTGTTGGTAGACAAAAACATTATTTCATAATTAAATTCACAATTTAATCATACTAGAAAGACTGACTGTAATAAATATGCGTCCGTATTCGACAGTAAAAGACGATACAATGAGGAACCATTAAATTAAAAAATAACAAAACGAGAAGGCTTAGGTTAAATTGTTGACAATTTATCTAAAATATCCGCGTATGCCTGATCAAGACCTTCTGTGTCAGTTTTTAAATTCAGACCATTATTTTGAGATTTAATATAAAGCATTTCCGATATTAAACGCTTTTGGTAAAAATTTTCACTATCCAAAATTTTCACATTATTCCATTCAAAATCATGATTATGCTGCAACCTATGGTCAGTAATAACAGATCTGGAGGATGTATTTCTCCGTATATGACTACGATGTTCGTTTACTCTCGTTTTTAACATTCTCTTTGTCTGACCAACATAGGTAGCATCACAATCACTACATTGAATTTCGTATACAATGTTCTTTTTCGTTGTATGTGCAAGGGGGTCTTTCTGCACTCTAATAAAATTATTTAATTTATTAAAACTAAAGAATGCAATTCTGTCCTTAGTTCCATTGACAATGCCTCTAAAACTGTCAGAAATTCCCTTAACATAAGGGATGGT
>NW_017275313.1:27822-44595 GCF_001594065.2 Cyphomyrmex costatus | reverse complement strand
AAGCGTTTAATATCGGAAATGCTTTATATTAAATCTCAAAATAATGGTCTGAATTTAAAAACTGACACAGAAGGTCTTGATCAGGCATACGCGGATATTTTAGATAAATTGTCAACATCAATTTGACCTAAGCCTTCTCGTTTTGTTATTTTTTAATTTAACGGTTCCTCATTGTATCGTCTTTTACTGTCGAATACGGACGCATATTTATTACAGTCAGTCTTTCTAGTATGATTAAATTGTGAATTTAATTATGAAATAATGTTTTTGTCTACCAACAGAGGTAAGGTTTTAAGGATTTTAGTAATTTTTTGTTTTTGTAATAATTTGACTCTAATAGAATTTGTGTTGTCAACGGTCTTTTTCACAGACATATTTCTGATTTTTCGGAAGTTCATTACACAACTCCACATCCATTATCTTCGATGTATTTACCTCTAGTTGGTGCACAGGAACATTTTGTCGTTCAACAAGAATTGATTACTTGCATTCTAACTCGGAGTAAAAGGAGTATTGATTTATTATTATTTCGTCGCTGAAGATGGTCTAAATTGCAGACCGAAACGTTCGACGGGGCATCTTGATGTTAATTTGTAAGATTATTAAAAAATTTTTTTCGCATTGTTAACTGCGTTTGACTCTTTATAGCCTTTAATTTATGTTTGTTTATTTGTTTTTAACAAAAAAGAGTCCATAACTAGTTTATATAATTTTATTAAGAATATAGAAGTTATTGGAGTTAAAATATGTAACACTACACTTTGTGTTAATGTGGTTGGAGTGTACAGAAAAGCATATAATGTAGATAGATATGAGGCATGGAATGACATTTTTGGTTTTGATTATCAAGGCATTGATATTCTGATAGTAGGAGACTTTAATGCTCATAATACATTGTGGAATTGTTTTAATACTGATAAAAATGGTGAAAATTTGGCTAACTCAGCGGGAGATAATGGATATATTTGTTTGAATTTTGATACTATGTCACGATTGGGCCAAAGATCGTCTAATTTAGATTTGATTTTCTGTTCTACAGGAATTACAAATATTGCTGATTATCAACAGATTCGAGATTCATGGGGCTCAGACCATTTTCCCATTTTGTTGGAATTGAATACTAGAACCACAGAAATATACATGAAGAAGACTAATAGAATTTCCAATAAGAAAACTGATTGGCTTAAATATTGTCAATGGTTGGATAAACATGTAGAAGTATTGAAACAAGAAATGTCTGATACAGCTGTTTTTGAAAATAGGTACCATTTGTTTGTGATATTACGGCTGCAACGTTGTATGCATCTGGTAAATTTAATGAATATAGACAGATTTTCCCGACAGTGGGTAGTCGGAAAGAGGAAGAGATTTTGAACACAAAGATAAGTTATAAACAAAAAAAATAATAACAAGAATCAACAAGTATCCTGGTGGAATACGGAATGTGAGGCTGTAATTGAAAACAGGAAGAAATGTCTAAAAGAATTTACTAGAACCAGGAGTATTCATACATTTGTGGAATATACCTAAAAGGGCAAGAGCTTTGGTTCACAAAACAATCAATAGTAAGAAAAGAAATAGTTTTATGCGTTTTTGTGCAAGCATTAATAAGTTTTCGAATATCAAATATGTATGGCAAGTTATGAGAACTTTCAAAAATTCTAGAAAAGGAATTAGGTGGAATGCATGGCAACAAGTTGATAGACAACAAGCGATTCTAGAGGAAATTGAAAAATTATCCTCTTTTTGGGTTCCAGAGCAACGTATAGTAATTGAAAATTGTATTGTAAACGAACGTTACGAATGCTTGGAGACCGGTTTTTGTGCTGAGGAGTTAGATAGAGCATTGAGTATGATTAAGAAAATTTCAGCTCCTGGTAGAGATGGTGTAGATTACAATATGCTGAAGAGATTGTCGAATGACTATAAGAAGATATTACTTTCACTGTACAATGAAATTTGGTTGGAACATCGTTTCCCAGAAGATTGGCACAAATATCAGGTATTTTTTATAGATAAAGTTAACAAAGAAAAAGTTAGACCGATTGCTCTTCCTGTATTGGCAAACTTATGGAAAGGATGATTAATGAGTGTTTTATTTGGTGGGCTGAGAATAACAAGGTTCTATATAAAGACCAGTTTGGTTTTAGAAGAGGTAAATCATGTGGTGACAACTTAACTAAAATTACTACAGATATTAGATTGGGGCAACTGAGGGGTGAATATACATTGTCGGCCTTTTTGGATGTCTCGGCTGCTTATGATAATGTTGGATACAATGTTCTTATGAATAAGCTGATTACATTGAAATGCCTGCATAACATTACTAGGTTCGTTGAAGGATGGCTATATAGCAGAGACACTGAATTTGTAATCGACAGTGAATCTACAATACATAGAACAATTTATAAAGGTCTTCCGCAGGGTGCGGTGTTAAGCCCACTGTTATATGCCATATACACATGTGATATTGCCGCTGGGTTGCCAAATGTTGTATAGAATGTGCAGTTTGCTGATGATATTGCGATTTATACAACGAGTATAGATAAAAACAGAATTAGGGATATTCTTGAAAGAGCGGTTAGTATTTTATCTGGTAACTTAGATTGTTTGGGTCTTGAGTTGCAACCTGCCAAAACAGAACTGATGGAATTTTCGAAACATGGAGTGTTGGATTGTGATATGGCCATAAATGTTAAGGAGGTCAGAATTCCTTGTTCTAGAAATACGAAATTTCTTGGAGTTTGGTTTGATAATAATTTAAAGTTTCACAAACAAGTCAATGAGATTCGAGGTAAGGTTTTCTTGGTAAATTCTATGTTACAATATATAAATGGAGTGCTGAAAGGAATTGAAGTTAATACTGCTTTGATGCTTTATAAGAGTTTGGTTAGGTCTGTTGCGGAATATGGTATTATGATATTTTATCCTCGTGAAAAACGATACAGACTTAGTCTTGAAAGAGCTCAATTTAGAGGTATTAGAACGGCCTTGGATACAGAAATTCTACACCAAACAATGTCTTGATAGCTGAGGCCAAAATTATGTTGCTGAGGGACAGAGCCGGTTTTTTGGCTCGTAATCAGGCTAGATTAGTAAGATAGCCATATATGGACAAGAACAGTTGTGCAATAGGTTGGATGCTTTGTTGGATGCAAAAAATTTTCATGTGTATCGATATCCAAATTCTAAGAGAAGTATTATGACTGAAGCATGGGAATATAAGAGGCATTCAAGGTAGAATGGGACATAATCGTGAATTTGAGATATTTGAAACTGGTTTCGAAGCATTGACAAGAAGAGTGAAGATTGATTGTGACATTGGATACAAACGTAAATCGAAGAAAATTAATGATGGAGAATTTATCAATGCTGTTATCAAGAAGTTTGACTTGTCGGTGGATCCAACAATTTTTTATACGGATGGCTCTAAGTCCAAAGATGCGATTGCAACCGGTGCCGGTGTTGTAATAGAGGATAGTACAATTACTTATAGTATTAGTTTGTCGAAGGATTGTTCGTCGTTTACGGCGGAAGCGTTTGCCATTAAGGCAGTGTTAGACATTATTTATAATGAACTCATTCCTGTTAAAAGAGATATTATTGTTTTCTCGGATTGTCAGGTGGTTATCAAGGCAATTGATAATAATGATATTAATGTATATAAGAATATGTATATAGTAGAAATTAGGAAAAAGTTGTTTGAAATTTATAATAAGTTAGGTAATAATATAATAATTGTCTGGACGCCAGCGCATGCTGGTGTGTGTGGAAATGAGGAGGCTGATAGACTGGCAAAGAAAGGATTTTCGGAGATTGTGCGGGGTGAAATTGTGATTCCGTTGTGGGATTTTAGGAATTTGTTTAGGCAGAATATGTGGAATGATACATAATCTTCTTTAGTACGGGATGCTGTATTGGTGGGCTCTTCCTATTTTGAAAATTATTATGATCCTCTTTCGAATAAACCATGGTTTGAAGAATTTAATGAGGATAGAGCCTTTGTGACTTTTGTGAATAGAATCAGTTCAAATCATTATAACCTTAATGAGTCACTTGCTAGAAAGGGTTATGTGTGTAGTGCTAGGTGTGACTGTGGTTATGGGATTGAGGATGTGGATCATGTTGTATGGGAGTGTAGGAGATATGATAAGGCTAGGTTTCGTCTTGATTTAGAGCTTAGGAATAGTGGTATCCTTGATAAGAATAGTATTTTTACATGGATTAGGAGAGGAAGATGGGTGGCTGTTAGGGCAGTGTTTAACTTTTTTAGGAGTATATATAGGGTTATTTGAATTTTTGTGTGGATCATATAGAATTGAAAAAGTTAAGTGTGTCATATAACCTGAACAGACAGGTTGAAGGCACTTTTTGTCGCCAGCCGGCGACACAGGGCAAGAAAAAAAAAAGGCACTGAAACCTTCTCGGCAATCTCGCGGACTCGCGGCCGTTTGACGTATGTATATGGTTTTGTCTTCATAGTCAAAAATTGTCATAAACCTCCAATCGGTTAACTAAATTAATTTTGACATTTATATTGCCCTTCCTTTATCTTATTTACAAATTTTTTTAACTTGATTACAATGTAACACCTGTTGACATATTTTGACCGATTGGAGGTTTATTACAATTTTTGACTATGAAGACAAAACCATGTACTATAGCGTATGAGTAACATCTGGATTTATTGTCGTTAGCAAATTAGATAATAGATTTTTCAAACTTATAAATACATTTCAGCATAATTAGATCTGTAAAATTTCAATCAATCGGTGATAACCCGTTTTGCTAACAGAATTGGAGGTTCTGATGTGCTTTCGCTTGGTGTAATGTTATGGCAATGTAAATAAGATCAATTTAATTTATGATACAATTTATATAATAATGGATTTGATATTAAGGTTGATTATCTGAAGAGGGTCCAATACAGAGACCGAAACATATGTAATGCTATGATATGGAGATATTGAACATCATTTTGTATTTTATTGTAATTTATTGTAATGTATTTTCAAAAATTTCTGTATACAATTATAATTCTTTGATTTCTCAAATGAGATAAAGACTCTTATTTACTCATTACTTATTATTTGTTTTTAAATTAGTCCTTTATACTTTTCATGTTGATTATAATATTGCATTTATGAGTATATTGTTTGAATATACACTCGCGCACGCGTTAGAAATAGAAGTTATTTATGCTGAGATATTTATGCAAATATTTCATATTGTACACAATATTAAAATTTCATGTGTAATATATCTATGTATTGTGAGTATGTGCGCGCGCGCACATATGCACGCACACACACGCACACGCACGCACGCACGCACGCACGCACGCACGCACGCACACAAACGAAATTTAATTGTAATTGCGTATAAATATACACAGGGAATATCTGCATGAATACCTCACACACAGTATAAATAATTCTTATTTATAATTCTTATTTATTTTTATTTTCTTATTTATTTTTTTTTATTTTTTTTTTCTTCTTTCTTATTCTTTTTTCTTTTTATTATGCCCTTCTTTGTTTGCGAGAATCAAATTTTGGGAGTAGGAATGATTTAGGTCAAATGTGTGCTGACGTGTCAAAAATTTAATCGGTTTTATCTCGAACCGGAAACGCGTGTGTAGTATGGAACGCTGACCTATAAGCTTCTTATAGGATCTATGAGTGGCGGTTGATCTTCTAACTTCGCGACGCGGCCAGCTGTAGCGTCTGGTAGCTGAATTTGTTAACGATAAAAATTTCCTTTAATCATTTGATAGTTGTCGATATTTGCTCACCCGTTTCTCTTAAAATTTGAAGTAAGAAGCAGGACGAAATGATATTATTTATTTAGGTTTCCTCGTACTCCTTATTACACGTAGTTTCGTTAATATGCTTATTATCTATTTAACGTTCCACGAAAGAAAAGAATTGTGGAGTCCTCCCGACGTAACACCCCCCGCGTTAGACAAATGTTGGGGGTGTACAACATTTGCAGAGGAAAAGTTTAGCAATGATCGATTCTTTTCTTTCTGTGGTTATGTAATTACGGGTATAGGAAAGTTTCCGTCTGGGGTTGTTGTCCCCCAAGTGTACATTCTCGAGAGGAGGCTTTACCTTTACATAAATTTTGGTTTTATGGTTTTCACACCTCAATAAGAAGCAGGAAGGAATGGTGAGGCGACCTCCATAACCCCTTCCTCTGTTCTTTCATACTTCTTGTTTTATTATTTTTTTTCCATCTATATATTTATTTGTATCTAATATCTTGTATCTAATATCACACACGCACGCGCGCACACACACACGCGTGCGCGTACGCACGCACGCACGCACACGCATACGTGAGAGGCAAGGGGATTACTCACGTTAAACCAGTACCCCGATGGGATCAGTTACCTGCTACGTCCACGTCGTTGATTCTGGGTGATGCCGAGAGCAGGACACTCACGCGCACACGCACGTACGCTTAACCATCCATAAGCTCGTTAATCGTGCGTTATGTCGATAAAAGTTGTTGGAAAACGTTGTTTTTGACGAAAAACATTTTGAAGAACGTTTGAAGGTCATAACTAACATTTTTCGAAAAAATGTTTGGTACAAAAGTTTTGTATTTTTTTGCATAGAATCAGAATCTGTAATAAAAAATCCTATGTTCCATTTAAAAAAGTGCACTTCCGATCTGAAACACCTACTTCCGGCCGCAACCGGAAGTTGAAAATATCACCATTCGATAAAGCGCCCTCGAGTTATAAAGAAACCGTTTTTACATATTTAAAATAATCATATCTTTAGCTTTTAAATGAGTGGTACGGGTAGCCTGAAACACCCTGTATATTAGTTCCTTCGTACTTCTATACTTGTCTACATTATTATTATAATAAAAATTTGTTTATTTATGGTTTTTGCTTTTGATAAGAAGCAGGAAGGAATGATGAGGCGACCTCCATAACCCCTTCCTCTACTCCTTCGTACTTTTTATTTTTATTTTTTTTACAACTATATATTATTATATGTACCCCCTTTTTATTAGCATTATTATAAAATTTTATTTGTATGACTTTCTAAGGAGTAGGAAATAAAGGTCCAGACGCTTACAATGTCTCTATATATTAACTTTGAAAATTAACAACAAAAATTTGAACCTTTCTAAATTAAAATGATTATCTAATAATGTAACCTAATAATTTAAACCTTTAATACTTTAAATTATATTATCTAATATAATATATTACCACGAAAAGTAACTGATATATTATTAAATGTGCCAGTTCAAAGTGAACATACATAACATATATTTTCTATGTTGAATATGTACCACGAAAAGTAATTGATAGATTATTCAAGGTGCAGATTCAAAATGAACATACATACATATAAGTAAAACAGATTACAATTTGCATATTACAGTTTTCTAGAAAATAACTGCAATGAACATACATAAAGTATATTTTCTATGTTGAATATGTACCACGAAAAGAAACTGATAGATTACACCGGCACACAAAAAACAAAAAGTTTTCTGATCTCGGGATCTCACCATAGTATCTATATGTATTTTGGGTCGCTGAATCTGAATCCGTGATTTTTTTGACCCTAGCACGTCAGGATCAAGGGCATTTCAAGGTTAAATTGGGGGAAAAGACATTTTAGCCGAGGAAACTACTACACCTATATGTTTTTTGGGTCGCTGAATCCGAATCCAAGATTTGCTGAACTCCAACATGTCAGGGTCAAGGTCATTTTAAGGTTAAATAGGGAAAAAAATAATTGTAGCCGAGGAAACTACTACATCTTCTGCTTTGTTTGCGGAAAATATGAGATAAGTAAATGGCGCAGAAAAATAAGTGATACATGTAAAAATATATATCGTGAATGTTTTGACAGTGCACTTTCCAGTCAAGACGATACGTTTGCTCCAGATAGCATCTGCTGCTCTGTGTTGAAACGGCAGGTAGAGAACAGATAGGAGACAGTGAAGAAGAACATGAAGACAGCTCGGACCAAGAAGATGAAGATGACGAATATGTGCCAAAAGGGGAAATAAATAAACCTTTAAGACTATCGCGAAAAATCGTACAGACATTGTATTCTTACAGAAGAATGAATTGAAATATTTTTTAAATTATATCCAGCTATATTGCTATCTACTTTGACGTGCTCTTTTTTTAAATTTTCCTTTTAGTTTTATTAGACTCAAGTCCTGTAATCGAGTCACTGGGTTTAGCAGTTGCGAAAATTGTTTATTGTTTCTTTCTCCTATAACGTTCTCTTTTGCTTTTGAAGGATCTGTGTAGTGGATTTCTAATTCTCTTTGAACTACTGTCATCTTCAGTATCTCTCTTTAGGAGCTAACAGTAGTCTGCCATCATATTTACGTCCCATTTTCCTTGCCACCTCCGTTCAATTTCTTTCAGATCTTGATGGAAACGCTCACCTTGTTCTTCACTATAGTCGCCTAATTTTTTTGGAAAATAACTTAGATGAGAATCTAAGAAATGGAGTTTGAGATTCATCAAACATCCCAAACGCCGAAAATTGCTTATCATATTTGCGACGATGGCTACATAATCATCACTTTTCCGATTCCCTAAAAAGTTTTGTGCAACATCCCGAAAACTAAGCCATGCAGCTTTTTCTAAATCGTCCATTGTTTTTGTAAAATGTTCATCGTAAAACATTTTGCGGATCTGATGTTCATCGAATATCCCTTCTTTTACTTTGGCTTCAGTCAATTGAGGAAATTGATTTTTCAGGTATTGATAACACAGTCTTTCCTTATAAAGCTTTGACAAATTGCTTCATCAATCCAAGTTTTATATGAAGAGGTGGAAGCAATACTTTTGATGGATCAATTAAAGGTTGTTTCAGTACATTGTAATTTCCTGGTTCAAGTCCTGCTCTTGCTTGCCAAACTTTTTTCTCGTAATGATTCGCGCGATCTCGACTATCCCATAAACAAAAGAAACAGGGATATTTTGTGAATCCTGATTGCTGACCTAGAAGGATCGTTATGATTTTTAAATCACCACAAACTTGCCACCTATGCTCATCATAACGAATTTTCTGCAATACATATTGGACATTTTCATAACTTTCTTTCAATCGTGTCGAGTGTGCGATTGGTACACTTGCGTAATCATTTCCATTGTGCAACAGTACTGCTTTGAGACTTCGTTTTGAAGAGTCTATAAACAATCTCCATTTCTAAGGAACATAACAGCCTTGTTTCATTTCATTCATCAAAGCGCAAATATCTGTGCAGTACACCAAACTGCCTTCGTCATCTTTATTAAAGTATTGGCGGAATGTCTCCTCTCGATTCCTGTAGAAAGTTGACTTCGTCCCCTTCTCAACCATTCCACGACTTTTCAGCTCCGCAGACATATTCAGAAACATCTTTAGGAAGACCCATGTTCCTGATGAAATCGTTCAAACTCTCTTGATTAAATAGTCTTAAAGGTTTATTTATTTCCCCTTTTGGCACATATTCATCATCTTCATCTTCTTGGTCCGAGCTGTCTTCATGTTCTTCTTCACTGTCTCTTATCTGTTCTCTACCTGCCGTTTCAACACTCGTTGAAGCTTCTTGTTTCAAAGTACTGCTATATATGTTTACAATATTAGTCTCTACATTAGCTTCCACTGGTACAACAGAAGAAACTATCGAATAAGATATTCTTGATTTTGTCTTCGCACTGAATCCCTCTGTCACTGTATTGCAGAAGTAACAATCTTTTTCTGATTGAGGTACTGACCATATTGTTGGTGACCTGTATTTTAAAACTTTATTGTCTTTCTTTTCATTCCATCGTCTCAGCATGTTATAACAGAGCAGCAGATGCTATCTGGAGCAAACGTATCGTCTTGACTGGAAAGTGCACTGTCAAAACATTCACGATATATATTTCTACATGTATCTCTCATTTTTCTGCGCAATTTACTTATCTCATATTTCCCGCAAACATAGCAGAACATGTTTCTGTCACGACAACAGTTATGGCTGACAGAATTATGAGTTCTTCTTGTAGCTTCATACTCCTTATCAGCCAAGTCGTCAACCAATAAGGAGCTGCGGTCGCTCGATGACGACGTCTGGGGTCCCGTTTTTGCAACCTGACCAGCCGCTGATACTGGGGTTCCGATTCCCTGCATCGTAATAGGTAATCTACCTGTGTCTACCATGACGGCATCAAAGCCATGATCCAGGAATTTTGCCGGATAGCGGTGCAACTCCGTTGCCCGCCGTCACCGCGAGGAGGTGCCCTGGATGCAGACACAGGTGGGACAATACACTAAGAAAGCGAACCCACAATAGTTATGACACGTGACCCCGACGTGCTGGGGTTAAACATCCCGAATTCGGATTCAGCGACCCAAAAAACATATAGCTGTAGAATTTTTCTCAGCTGAAATGGTTTTTCCCACAATTTAACCTTGAAATGCCCTTGATCCTGACGTGCTAGGGTCAAAAAAATCACGGATTCGGATTCGGCGACCCAAAATACATATAGATACTATGGTGAGATCCCGAGATCAGAAAACTTTTTGTTTTTTGTGTGCCGGTGTCATTCAAGGTGCAGATTCAAAATGAACATACATACATATAAGTAAAACAGATTACAATTTGAATATTACAGTTTTCTAGAAAAAATAACTGCAATATGTTATTCTTAGTGCACAAAATATAAAAGTCGGTTATTGAGATTTGATTTGAAATTTATACTAGACTGTACAATAAAAAATAGTTGCTTGTAATTTCAGAGTACCAATCTGTTAATGACTCGGAAAAAGAACATGGCGGCCTGCTCTCAAAAGGCTTTCGATGGATGGAATAAATGATTAAAATGGAATTTATGAAAATGTTTTAGATTAAATGACTTTAATCTTTCTTTAGTCGAATTTTTAATTTTTGTTTGAACTTTCGGTTTTGTGTTAGTTATAGCATAGATAAGAAATTTATCAATTAACTCTGAAAAATAAGTGACATCGTTCTTAAGGTGCAAGTATAATATGTAATAGTGTTTTGAAGATTGATTTAAATCTTAAAAAAACCTTTTTTTAAAAAAAGAAAGAAACATACGCCAAGTGCATAATAGTACATTGTGTAACATGTGTGGTAAGTTGTTTATTGCACGACACGGGCGCGGGAGCGCACGAGCGAAGCGAGTGCGCCCTCCCCCCCGCGCCCGCGCCGCGCTATAGACAATTAGCACATTAGTTGCACATAGATTTTTTCCTTACGAGTGCACTGTGTTAGTAATGGGGGGGGGGGCGCAGCCCCCCCCCGACTAAGAAATTAAAATATTAATTATTACACGTTGAAGGACACTTATACAATGGGTGTTTTCCAGCAAGGACAGAATCAGACACTGTGTAACACAAAGAATCGTTTCATCCTCGTTTAACGTAGGCAAAGAACAGGGATGCAATGATTCACTATGTTACACAGTGTCTACTTGTGTCGTAGCTGGAAAGCAGCCAATATTAGTTATTACACGTTGAAGGACACTTACAATCTTGGTAAAATGGCTCCGTTCACAAATTTCTGACATATTGGGACGATATGGCCAGTATCGAAAAGCTGCTACAGGCGACAAGTAACAAAAGTCAAAGAGTTATGACAGTGCTCGGAATTAGTTGCACATTTCGGGCCGATTTCTGAGGCGACGCCTACTGTCTCCCCACTACTACTCGAGCCTCGGCGGCCGAGCCGCCGACCGCTCATGTGACGCTGTGCCTCAGGAGCGTCGCGATACTTTCCAGTATGCTTGGAGTACATCTTCCAACAAATATCTTTAAAATATATTTTTTCTACGTGATTTTTATTTGAACAAATTTTTTTATTATTAGCATATTATGTATATATTGTAACCGTACTTTTAAGTGCCGGCACAACTTCGTCGCGTTTTCCAAAATAAATCTAGTGATGCGAAAGCTCTTATTTAAGATGAACAATACTTACTGGAGCAATAGTGCGGTTCGTGAATAATTTTCGCGTGATTCGAGATTTTACAGAAGTGAACGAGTTACCTCGCTCAGCGAAGATCTTAGTCGCTATCAAAAATTCGTTGGGCGCCAGGCACGAGAGAGCGTGCCACTCTTCGCACAAATGGTTAGATAAATTGCTCGGACAAAAATGTAAAGATTACGCGGATTCTCGCGACGGTCGAAATGACTAGCTCAGCCAACGGAATTGGCAGAAGGGAGTGGTTCGCGGTAAGCGGAAAAGATTATCGGAGAAAGACAGAGAGGCTGAAATAAATGCACCAGAATTAATGATAACAATAGAGAGAAATCAATATATTTTACAGAGACTGTACAAAAGTGTTCGTAAGAAAGTACGTTACAGCGTTGACCTTCCGCGCTCTGGTATGCGGCACAATTACAAGGAACCGACTATTAAATGGCCGTCGATAATAGGAAGTAAATTCGGCAATAATTCGCCGAGAAGAAATGTGCGACAAAATCTAGATCTTATTACATTAACAATGATGACTTCGTGAACAATTGAAATATACAATTTTACATAAGACGGCAACGGTTCTCAAATGCGCGATAACGCCAGTCTCGACTTTAAAGAATTCTCAATAATTTACAATTACACAAGTGACTTGGCGGCAACGAGGGCGAGCAACTACACTATTATACATTCTCAAATTAGAGCGTCTGAGCGGAGGGCACGTATTCACGACAACAATGCCTCGAAACGCCTAGAGGCGACCGATCCGGAATCGGCAACGAAAAATCGGAGTAAAGCCTAACGTGTGCTCCGTTCGAGACGCATATCACGTACCGCGATCGGTGGTTTTACAGAATTATTAGATGACGCCCGCCTCACCACACAACGATCCTTCGACGTTCCTTTATCGGAAGCGGTCCTCTCTATTCTTTATCGGCAATCGGCAAAAGTTCAAACCAGATCTCAAATGCTCCGGAGATCCTGCGTCCTCTTCACAAGTACTCGATCACCGCGCAAGTGATGATCGGGAGCATTCGCGGATCTACGTAGGCCGCTACACCCTCTCTTATCGGGCCGCTACTTGTTCTAATTGGTCTATTGTAGTCGCGCAACCCAGCGACCAATTACAGTGAGTCCTGCGGGTTGCGTATCCTTTGAGTGTTTGGCGCGCTTTTCCAAATTAGCTGGCCGAGGCTTTCCGTCTTTATCAGCGGTCTTCTATCGCTCTCCTCAGAGGTGGAGGCGGCTGCCAATTCTCTAGCCGTGCTGAGACGGTCCCTTATTACGTCTCTCTCCGAGTCGTCTGCAATAAAGGTGCGACAATCACCAACTAATATCATAATTATCAAAGGTAACCAAAATAATACGACCTACGTGTACCGCGCTCCTCGAGGACACGATCGGGATCTCCCTTGGTGGTTTCTTGCTTCCTCGGCGTCGTCTTCTTTCTTCCTTCCGTGAGTGAAGCGGCAACATTACACAGATTTAAACAACCACCGCTCATGCTCTAAAGTGACTAATAATTGTTCTTTAAAAATCTGAAAAATTACTAAATATCTTATATAAAAGAATCTACAAAACGAAACAAAAAATACAAATTTGTCACGCTCTCATGTGCCCTCGCCCTTCGAGTTTAGAGGACACAGGATCTCCGTGCCAGTGCACTTACGAGTGACGGACACAAAGTGTCACGTCACAATATATTCTATAATGATATCATTTTGACAATTATTACAGTATGATAATTACAATATTGAACAACAGTTTTCCACATCACCTTTGAGGTACTATTGTTGACGCGTTTTTTTTAAGTGGTTTCCCCAGTAGGCCTATTCCACTAAAAAAAAATAACGAAAAAGCTGATTAAGTATATAGCTCGAGGAAAGCAATATTCTTTAATGTTAAATATTTATAAAAAAACGAACGAGGATGAAACTGAAATAATTAATTTACTTGTAATTTTAAATTTGACCTTCTGGGTCGTTTGCACGATTGTATTAGTGATGATACATCCACAGAGATTTCAGAAGTAGTATTTTGCATCATTGAGGATAACGATGCTTCATTTTCAAAACGGAAAAACGTTCATGTTTAAAAGATGCATCGTTATTCTCGATGATGCGAACTACTACGTCTAAAATCTTTGTGGATGTATCATTACTAGTACAATCGTGCAAACGACTCAGAAGGTCAAATTTAAGATTTCAAGAAAATTAATTATTCCCGTTTCATCCTCGTTCGTTTTTTAAATAAATATTTAACATTAAAGAATATTGCTTTCCTCGAGCTATATACTTAATCAGCTTTTTGTTATTTTTTTTTTAGTGGAATAGGCGTACTGGGGAAACCATTTAAAAAAAACGCGTCAACAATAGTATCTCAGAGGTGATGTGGAAAACTGTTGATCAATATTGTAATTATCATACTGTAATAATTGTCAAAATTATATTATTATAGAATATATACATAATATACTAATAATAAAAAAATTTGTTTAAATAAAAATCACGTAGAAAAAAAATATTTTAATGATATTTGTCGGGAGGTGTACACCCAGCATACTGGAAAGTATCGCGACGCTCCTGAGGCACAGCGTCACGTGAGCGGTCGGCGGCTCGGCCTCCGAGGCTCGAGTGGTAGTGGGGAGACAGTAGGCGTCACCTACTCAGAAATCGGCCCGAAATGTGCAACTAATTCCGAGCACTGAGTTATGAGAACAAAGATGATGATGCAATTCCCGTGAAAAACGGCGCGACTCGAACGAACACCGGGCGGGCGGGCGCCAGCGTCGACGCAGGTTAGGTTTCTCTGTGTTGTTATTTGTACGAGCGCTACCAGTGCTACCACCCTACCATTGCCTTGCGTTATTTAGGTTTCTCCGTGTTGTTATTTGACCAGTGCTACCACAGGGTTGCGTTATTTTTCATAACGCAACGCTTTTGCGTGGAGTTATGGAAATAACTCAACGGCTTGAGTTATTGGCTATTTACCGCACGCAAAAGCGTTGCATTATAGGGCACATTACGTGCACGCGTGAGGAAAAAAGATACTGAACTTCTTGATCAAAAACAGATATGAGATAAATATAATTGACCAAGTGTATTCTTTATTACGCCAGTTACATAAGACAGACCGAAAGTGACTATAATTGTCAACTGGATTATAGTGAAGAAAAAACTTGGCGTGCCCGGGTCGCATTAATTGTAAACAGTATGCAGTGAAAACATTATTTCAACATAGTATTTGCATTATAAATTAAAATAACAGAAATATGTATACAGATATAATATATACGTATAACATAGTGATATAATTTGTGAGACATGAGCTGCGTTCCGTTTCAGGCATATGCGTGCATTTTATATAGAGTGCGTCACGTATACTATAGAGGAATGCGCGCATATGCGTGAAACGGAACGCAGCCACAGAATCGACCCCCAGCAGACTCAACAGTTTTGTAGACAAGTACAGTCTAACACAATTATTTAAAGTTGACACTTATACTCTGATGTATATTATAATTTTACATTACGTTTCTATAACAGAGAGTACCAGTATTTATAATTTAAAATTAATATTTTTTTTGTATAAAAGAGTAATTTTATAACCTTTAAAAAAAGCAATTTTGTCTCACTACAGATTTACATTTGTTTAAATTTGTGCTTTACAGGCCCATTATTAGCAACTCATTTTCACATTTCTCCTTAAATATTAATTAAATAATAATGAATAACGCGTCTGGATCCAACACCGGCTCAAATATATCTTCCAGAGCTCAAATAAAACGTCGTGCAAAATATCGAAAAGTTATTATTGATGGCTTAACTTCATCGTCAACTGATTCATTACCTTCCAGTCGAAATATTTCTTACAATATAATTCAACGACGCAATGAACGTGATTTTCAGATTTCAGGTAGTATGTAAAATATTTTTTTTTATTTCAATATATGGTGCATTTATGACTTCTAATTAAAATTTTAAGATAAAATAGATTAACTTTTTTTATAAAAAAGTATCATCAGAAAAGCTATTTTGATATTAAAGCTCAATTATCTTGAAAACCTTACACTAGAATTTTTTGGCTTGAGGTATCATTTTGAACATATACAAAAATCTATAATCTATGAGAAACGCTTAGTCTTATAAAAATATGTTAATTTGAAATAATTTTTTGCTGTAAACTAGTATTTATTTTATATAATTTATATTGCAGTTTTAAGATATTGCATAAACATTGTTAATTTCTTTTATATGAATGTGGCAAGCTTTTTTATTTTACTGCAATATACTTTATAAATATTTTAATAAATATATGTACATGATAAAATATTAAAATTATCATGTTATGTTTTATTTTAATTAGTTACATAAATTATATAAAATGTCCAAAAAAAAAATATTTATTTTCTTATTAATATTAAATATATATCATTGGTGAAACATATTGCAATAACATTTAATAATGGCATAAATATTCCATAAAAAATTAGTACAATATTTATCTTGATTTATAAATGCTTGAATTTGATTATCAGGAGACGCGGTAGCGTCCCCAGCCATGTTCAAAAACTACGAGACGCTACAAGTCTCTTATCCCGAACCACCAAAGTCCATTTTTGGGAGGTGCATAATTACTAAAATATAAAAAATTTTGAATCGAACGTTATATGTCTTGAAAGGCGGCATCGCCACGAGTAATTTGAGCCAAAGAAATTTTAAATCGGTCAAGCCGTTATGGAGATATAAGCGGTCGAAAAGTGGTGATTTTAATAAAAAATTAAGAAACGTCTCCTTCTCCTTCTCCTTCTTCTCT
>NW_017275313.1:16613-26838 GCF_001594065.2 Cyphomyrmex costatus | reverse complement strand
TATTATTTAATTTATTTTTTAATTTTTTTTAAACACAATTTTGTAATTCTAAAACCTGTAAAATATGCAGCAAACTGAAATATTTGTATGTCCTATGTATTACATAGAAGATAGAAGTGTAAAATAATTACTGAATCATACGGCCGAATGTCTAAGGGCTTTCAAGTCTTATTGATAAGCGCTGTAAATAGCATGTATCCAATCGAACCGTGTTCAATCGTGTGCAAAGTAACGACAAAAGTAACTGTAAATTTCGTTACCGTTACCCAAAAAATGTAACTCGTTACCGTTACAGTTACCAAAAAAAGAAAGTAACGCAGTTACCAGTAAAGTTACCAAAAAAGTAACTTGTAACTGTAACTTCGTTACAAGTAACGAGTTACTTCCATTCCCTGATTGATATTTAAACCATTCAACTGTTATGAGACATTTTGACTGAACGCGGAGCGGTGGGGGGGGGGACAGTGCAACTTTCGGTTGATTTTCGAATCATTTACTTCTAGCTTTTGCTGTCCCCCTTACCACACTGCATTGTGCACGGATCAATGCCATTCGGTCGTCATTGGGCATTTGGACTGCACGCGGAGGGGTGATGTGAGGGGGACAGTGCAACCTTCGGTTGATTCTCGAATCGTCTACGTCTAGCTTTCGCCACAGTATATCCAGTAGCGCAACTCTCCTGATTTTATGTCACACAAAATGGAGTGCGCATGCGCGAAATAAGCAACCTGCACATGCGCGCCACCGAAACTTCTTTCTCACTTCTTATTCGTTCTCTGTCACTCTTTGTCAGGACCATTTAAACGGCTCCGTTTAAAGATCCTGTTGATCTTGTGATTAGGTGTGTGCCAGTGTGTGCTTAGAAAGTTCAAATTTGAAGGAAATTAGTATAATTTCCATCTGTTTGAGTTGTGTTAGTTCGAGAAATTACGAATTTAGTTTGTGACCGAAAAGTTTGTGGAAATAAAATAGTGAAAAAGTGGAAAAAATTAAGTGAAACGATTACGAAGAGAATAGTAAATTTATACAACTATTGTATAAATTATCTATTCTCTTGTACTTTTGCACTTTTGATCTTAGTTTTGTTTCAGGTGTTGCTGAAGAAGAGAGTTTAAATCACAAAGTGAAACTAAAGAAAACAATAAATATGAGTGGAAAAAAACGATCAAAATGTGCTGTACGATTGTGTTCAAAGTTTTAATGTGGAACGACATTTTTTTAGATTTCCAAAAGAGCATGACAGGTATTGTTTCATAATTATTATTTTATAATGTAAATTTTGTTTATATTAATTTTATTATGTGTCATCGCACACGCACACGCACACGCACACATTTACTTGTAGTGAGTGATTTACTGTTTTTACAAAAAAATGTTGCAATCTTTTATTAAACGACTATATTAATCTGTTA
Organism: Cyphomyrmex costatus; assembly: GCF_001594065.2. Classification (NCBI taxonomy): domain Eukaryota; kingdom Metazoa; phylum Arthropoda; class Insecta; order Hymenoptera; family Formicidae; genus Cyphomyrmex; species Cyphomyrmex costatus. Next base: position 25,426 of record NW_017275313.1, on the reverse strand, counting down.
ATGATAAAACTTTATAACTTATGTATATATGTTGTAACCGTACCTTTGAGTGTCGGCACAACTTCGTCGCGTCCTCCAAAAGAAATCTAATTATACGATTGCTCTTCGTTAGAATACAAAATACTTAAAGGAGTAATAGTGCGGTTCTTCATTAATTCTTTCGTGATTCGAGAATTTACAGTAGTTGATAAGTTACTTTACTCAGCAAAGATCTTAATCGCTATCAAAAATTCGTTGGGCGCCAGGCAGGAGAGAGCGTGCCACTCTTCGCACAAATCGTTAGATAAATTGCTCGGACAAGAAATTAAAGATTACGCGGATTCTCGCAACGGAACTAAACAACTAGCTCAGCCAACGGAATTGGCAGAGGGGAGTGGTTTGCGGTTAGAGGGGAAATTGTCGGAGAACGATGGAGAGGCTGAAATAAATGCACCAGAATTAATAATAACAATAAAGAGAAATCGATATATTTAATAGAGACTGTACAAAAGTGTTCGAAAGAAAGTACGTTACAGCGTTGACCTTCCGCGCTCTGATATGCGGCGCAATAACAATAAACTGACTATTAACTGGCCGTCGCCTACAGAAAGTAAATTCGGCAATACTTCGCCGAGTAGAAATATACGACCAAATCTAGATCTTATTATGTTAACAATAATTACTTCGTGAATAATTAGAACATACGATTTTACATTAGACGGCAGCGGTTCTCTAATGCGCAATAACGCCAGTCTCGGCTTTAAAGAATTCTCAACAATTAACAATTACACAAGTGACTTGGCGGCAACGAGGGCGAGCAACAACAATAATTATACTTCTCAATAATCTCAGCGTCCGAGCGAATGGCACGCGCCTACGGCAACGATTACTTTAAAACGCCTTGAGGCGGTGAATACGACATCGGGAACTCTAACACGAAATACCGAGTAACGCGCGATCCACTCGAGACGCATTTCACATACCGCGATCGGTGGTTTTATACAAATTATAAGATAACGCTCGCCTCACCACGTAACGATCCCTCGTTGATCCTTCAGAGGAAAACCTCCGCCTCTAAATTTCTCGGCAACGGTAGACAGCATTCTCAGTTCCCAAAAGCTCCAGAGATCCCGTGTTTTCTTTACATGAACTCGATCACCGCGCAAGTGATAATCGGGAGCATTCGCGGATCCACGCAGGCTGCTAGGCCCCTCTCCTATCGGGCCGCTCTTTATTCTAATTGGCTTGTTGCTGTCGCGCAACCCCGCGACTAATCACGAGTCCTGCGGGTCGCGTATCCTTTGAGTCTCTGGCGCGCTTTTCCAAATTAGCTGGCCGAGGCTTTCCGTCTTGATCAGCGGTCTTCTATCGCTCTCCTCAGAAGTGGAGGCGGCTGCCGATGTTCGGGCCGTGCTGAGACGGTTCCTTATCACGTCTCTCTCCGAGTCGTCTGCAATAAAGGTGCGACAATCACCAAATAATATCCAAATTATCAGAGGTTACAAAACAATACGACCTGCGTGTACCGCGCTCCTTAAGGACACAATCGGGATCTTCTTTGGTGGTTTCTTGCTTCCTCCACGACGTTTTCTTTCTTCCTTCCGTGAGTGAGGCGGCAACATTACACGAATCTAAGATAACCACCGCTCACGCTCTAATGTGACTAATAATCGTTCTTTAAAAATCTGAAATTACTGTATAACAAACGGCGAATGCCGCCACGAGCATGTGCCCGTCACACGTGCCACCGGAGTAATCATGATCGGTAGCGATGCGGTCGAGACAAGCAAGTTGGCTTTCTCTTATTTCTAATTAACTTTGTGACCGTACACCGAGATACAAAAGTGCGTTGTTATGCGAAGGAAGTCACACGTCGAATTGCTCTCGAATATTCTTGTTGTTTCGTAGCGGAAAAGCGAACTCGTGCTCCCCCTGTGCATACACGAGAGCTCTGTACGCCCTCTCCAATGATACGTGTCGCGCCGAAAGCAATTAGGCATGCGATCATGACGCGAGACCGTGCATGCCGCGAATACAATCCTCGCGGACGGTGACTGATGCATGAAATGAATGATGAACGTTTGACTAATTATTATACAACGCCGCCGCCCTTGAAAGGCTCCGCTTTCAAAATGTGAACGAAAGGTGAAACAACCTTTGAAACGAATTAACGTTGAGAGTTGACAAAATGCGCGACGCTGCATGCTTGATATGTGCAAACGCAAACAATTTTGATGTGCTTAACCTAGGTTGAGTATAATAACATGATAACGTTGCGCGAAAACAAAAACATATTTGATGTCTAGCGTTTCTCGCTGGAGTCATCTATAGGTAATATCGCTATTCTAGTTAATGGTCTTGTAAGAATGCCCTTTGCTGTTTTTATCTCAGCGGTTCTTACAACGCCGTCTGTACCTGGATGAACGCCTTGTACGCGCCCTAACAGCCAATGCAGAGGGTGTAACCCCTGTTGTTTTATTAATACGACTTGACCGATCTTTAATTGATCCCCCTTGCTAATCTTCCATTTGGAACGCGCTTGTAAGGTGTGGAGGTATTCTGAACTCCACCGTCGCCAGAAATGTTGCCTTAATTGTTCTACGCGTTGCCAACGAACGAGCCTATTTTCGCTTATGTCGCTCAAATCGTGGCAAGGAAAACTGTCTACGGTAGTGCTGATTAGAAAATGTCAGGGGTTCAAATAAGCGAGGTCATTGGGATCTTTGCTCAATGGAGCGATGGGCCGTGAATTTAATATCGCTTCTATATCGCATAAAATAGTCTGCATCTCTTCGAAGGTTAGATGAGCATTGCCGATTATACGATATGAGTAAAATTTTGCCGATTTTATCGCGGCTTCCCAGAGTCCTCCGCAATGTGGAGCGTTGGGTGGTATGAAGTTCCATGTTATTTGCTGTTCGCGCAAAAATAACTGGATTTCATTTTGTGTGCACTCCTTTTCAAGAAAATTAGAGACTTCGCGCAAACGATGATGGGAACCTACGAAAGTAGTGCCATTGTCTGCCCACATGTGGGAAGGCTTTTTTCTGCGCGATATAAACCTTTTGAAGGCTGCTAAAAACGTGTCGGTGGTTAAATCACTGACTAGTTCTATGTGTACCGCTTTGGTAGCGAAGCATACGAACATGGCGATGTATGCTTTGTGAGTATGCGCGTTTCTGCGTTTTCCCTCTCGCAGAGTTAACGGACCGGCGTAATCCACGCCGCAATACGAGAATGGTCGGGAAACAGTGATGCGACTAGGAGGTAAGGAGCTCATAATGGTTTCTGAATGAACAGGCTTAACCTTGAAACATTTAACGCACCTTAAAATGATTTTTCGTGTTAGAGATCGCAATGATAAAGGCCAAAATTGCTGTCGGACGGCGGCCATCGTTGCCTGGGTGTCGGCATGTAAGCTACGTATATGCGCTTGCGTGATGATTCGTCTTGATAGCTCGTGATTTTTCGGTAGCAGCACCGGGTGACGCGCGTCCTGTGTTAGATTTGAATGCCTTAATCGACCTCCAACTTTAATTAATCCATCGTCGAGAAATGGATTGAGTGTCAAAATCCCACTGGATGTACTGAGGCTCTTGTTGCTGCTCAAGGCCTTGTACTCCTCGGGAAATGAAAGCTGTTGCACAACCTTGCACATTAGTTGCAATGCTGCCGCGGTTTCTTCGTGGGAGACAAAGTGTGTTGTAATGCCCGCAGGTCTTCGTAAGAACCTCAAGCAATATGCCACACAGGCTCTGTCAAGGTTTGAATGCTTGTTGAGTGTGTCTTCTATGACACTGGTGTCAACGACTGCAATGTTAACGTATATTTTTCGAAGTTCGGAGGTGTCCTCCTGACGTAGAAATTGATTGGTGGGCCAGAGATTCTCATTGTGTTGCAGAAAGTCGGGACCCTTCCACCAAGTAGTTGCATGAATTAAGTCGCTTGGATTTGAACCTCGTGAAAGTAAGTCGGCTGGATTTTGACCGGACGGTACGTGTCGCCAATCCGTCGCTTGAGTCAACCGTTGAATTTCTCCTATGCGGTTTGCAACGAAAACTGAAAACATGCGTGATTCTGAGGATATCCAGCTCAATGTAATTGTTGAATCCGACCTTGTCCATCAGCCGTGCCAGCAGAAGCGCTGCAGATAGTTCCAACCTTGGCAATGATACAGCCTTCAACGGCGCAATCCTTGATTTGGAGCAAAGAAGTTCTGAACGATACTTGTTCGCATCGAGCTCAGTCCGTATGTACACGCAGGCTCCATATGCATTTTGACTGGCATCACAGAAGCCATGTATTTGTATATGTCGACGTTCAATGCTGTATTTGACGCGTCTGGGAATTGCTAGTCGGTTGAGCTCCGTCAACTGCGACTTGAAGGTAATCCATCGTGCGTGTAAGTTCTGAGGAACTGACTCGTCCCAATCGATGCCTGCTCGCCAGAGATCTTGTAGTATCAACTTGGCGATGACGATGATTGGACCAAGTAAGCCTAACGGATCGTATAATTTAGAAACGTCCGATAGAATTTTCCGTTTTGAAATTGCGTCATGTGACATGACCGGGTTGTATAAAAAATGTAGCGTGTCTGTGTTGGCGTTCTATTTGATCCCCAAGTGGGCGCTTTCGTCGTCGTCGATGACAACGGGTTTGTCATTTTTACTGAGTGTTGCGTCCAGCAATTCCGGGGTGTTGGAAGCCCATTTTCCAAGCTCAAATGCGCTTAGCCTTAATAGTTCGATCGTTTCATCTCGAAGAGTCTCCACTTCTTGGACGGTGTCTGCACCGGTTAGTAGATCGTCGACGTAGAAGTCGCGCCTTATACACGCTGATCCAATGGGAAACGTAGATGAGTGATGATCGGCTAGATGTTTGATGCACCTGGTTATGAGGAAAGAAGCCGATGACGTGCCATAGGTCACTGTCATCAGTTCGTATGTCTTGATGTTCGCCTTGGAGTCGCTGCGCCACAAAATTCTTTGAAGAGATGTTTGCGAAGGGTGTATGAGCACTTGTCGGTACATTTTTATGATGTCTGCGATCAAAGCGTGAACGAAGGTGCGGAATCGCATCACGATTGACATCAGATCTTGCTGCACCACTGGGCCGATTCTCAAAACGTCGTTTAATGATAATCCTGTGTCGCTCTTACTTGAAGCGTCGAAAACGACACGAATCTTGGATGATTGTTTAGCGCCTTTGAAGACGCCATGATGAGGCAAGTAGAAAGATGCTGTATCCTCAAGTGGAGACACGCTGACTTCCTTCATGTGTCCCAGTTTTAAATATTTGTCCATGAAGTGGACATATTGGTCCCTTAAGTGGGGATCTCGTATGAACCGACGCTCTGTTCCTTGTAAGCGTCGTAATGCGATGTCCCTTGTGTTGCCAAGGTTGCCAATTAATTCTTCCTGGATTGGAAATTTTACTATGTATCTGCCCTGTTCGTTCTGGCCAACGTTAGCTTCGAAATGCTCCTCGCAGTAAGCATCGTCCTTGTTGTTCACGACTTGATTGCCGAGATGTTCAATTTGCCAGAACCGTGTTAGTTGATCGTGCAGTTGAGCATTGGATATGACGGTGGTGAATGCTTGCACATTTTCTGCGGGCGCCGCTGTGATGCTGCGACGTCCAGCCAGAATCCATCCTAGTCTCGTTTTTTGTAGAGTTGGATGGCTGTGAGTGGCCTCGATTTGTCCTATGCAAAGTAGTTCCCAAAATATTTCTGCTCCGATCAAAATGTCGACCTTGGAGGAAACGTTGAAATGGGGGTCCGCTAGCTTGAGGTTTCGAGGAATGTTGTAGTCTCCACGCCTTGAAGTAGTCAGTGGAAGCTTCTCGGTTATCCGCTCTGTTACTATGCAGTCTATCGTCCTACAATAAGAATTTAATCTGGATTGCAGTGTTACCTTGGTTGCCATTGTAGCATTTGATGAGGTACTGTTGACACCAGATATTGTGACGTTTAGCGGGCGTAGTGGTAAACCAAGAGTTGCGGCGAGTTGTCTAGAAATGAAACTTGCTTGAGATCCTGAATCTAGTAAAGCTCGACATGAATGTGATGTGCCATCGGAGGCTATGACATTGACCACAGCTGTGGAAAGCATTATGTGATCTTTGCCTTGAATGTTCGACGAATGTGTCGTCACGGCTGTCGTGGAATTTTGTATGCTTGATTCCCCTGTGCCGGAAGTGCCGGAGTGATCCTCCGCCGAGCTGGTGCTCGTATGCAACAACGTATTGTGTTTGATATTGCAAATTTTGCAACCTCTAGATGTGCATTTGTCCAATGAATGCATCGGAGAGCGGAGACAGTTGACGCATAGTTTGCGATTGCGTACCTCTACCGCCCGTTGCTTGATTGGCAGTGCCAAAAACTCCTTGCAATAATACATGGGATGCTCGCCCTTGCAATAGTTGCACTTGGATTTGACTGTTGCTGCACATGTAGATTGTCGTTTTGCGTTGGTTTGTGAATTTTTGTTGGTGTCCTTGGAAGCGAGACTGACCTTGTTTGTGGTCTCTAACACCAAACAATGTTGAGAAATAAAATCGTTAAATTGTTTAAATGTGGGAGTTTCAGTACCTGTTAAAGAGGACTGCCATTCTCGTAATGTACGTGGATCGAATTTTGAGGTTAGAATGTATACTAACAGATCGTCCCAGTGCGCCGTGGGACATTTAAGTGCCTTGAGGGCTTGAACATGTCGGATTGCCCCGTCCGCGATTCGACGCAGCTCGGTTGAATCTTCCTTGGTGAGCGAGGGTAAATCTAATATTGCTTTAATGTGCGTGTGAACGATCATTCGTCTGTTATCATAACGTTCCTTTAAAATATCCCATGCTATTTGATAATTTGCGGCGGAAATTTCTAATGCACTGATTACGCCACTCGCGTCACCGGTAAGTGTAGACTTTAAGTATTGTAACTTTTGTACGTCACTGATTGACGCGTTTGAATGTATAATTGAATTAAATGAATCGTAGAATGGAAACCATTCATCGTATTTGCCGGAAAACGTTGGAAGATTCAACTTGGGCAATCTAACACTGCAATGATTTTCCGATCGATTGAATGCGCTCGACGTAGACGGTGAATACGGTTGTGTCGGTTGCGCCCGCGGAGCTGATAATGGATTAAGAAGTTCGCGAATCTTTGCGCAAAGCGAATAATACGCTTCCTCGAAGCCGATCCGGTCATTGCCCTCATTTTCGTCAAGCAATTCTATCTCCGCTTGTATTGCGTTGTATTGTGACCAATATTCGTCTAACTTGATTCTACGTTCCTCAAGCTGAGCAGCAATAGCCGGAGTGGCAAAAGAAATCGCATCGATATATGTGTGAATCCGCGTGCACGCGTCCTTAACGATCGCTCTATGTTTTTTGAGCACACTGATATCTTGCGCAGACGTCATCGCGAGCTAACCTGCTTAAAACAGACGTAACAAGGAACTTCGTCGGCACTACCGCGAACAGTTTTCCTTACCGGTACTGTGCAGCCGCGCTTTTGTTGACGACTTCCGGTGGCGACCTCCTCGTGGAAGCGGCCTTGAATGTGCTGTCCTCGGCGTGCCTCTGAATGATGGTGGCAGCTGACGATGAGAATGCAGCTCGTTGTCCGTAGCTCTGACACCTTGAGGTTATGAGCCGCGCTCGAGCGTTGAGATGAGTAGAGGATGGCGGGGGGTTTCGTCCCTCAGAGACGGAATGCCTTTCCCTCGCACGAAGTTCCGCCGTTGTCGACGGGATTTCTTCCTGCTTCCCCTTGGATGAAGTTCCGCCGTTGTCGGCGGGATACCTTCCTTCCTTCGACGTGGAATCCTTGCTCGTGGATGGCGGGATACCTTCCTTCCTTCGCGATGGAAGTTCCGCTTATTGATGGCGGGATACCTTCCTTCCTTGGCGATGGAAGTTCCGCTTATTAATGGTTGTATCTCCAGTGAACGCGGATGACTTAGAGTATCCGGCTCGAAGGACCAAAAACACGATGTATAACAAACGGCGAATGCCGCCACGAGCATGTGCCCGTCACACGTGCCACCGGAGTAATCCTGATCGGTAGCGATGCGGTCGAGACAAGCAAGTTGGCTTTCTCTTATTTCTAATTAACTTTGTGACCGTACACCGAGATACAAAAGTGCGTTGTTATGCGAAGGAAGTCACACGTCGAATTGCCCTCGAATATTCTCGTTGTTTCGTAGCGGAAAAGCGAACTCGTGCTCCCTCTGTGCGTACACGAGAGCTCTGTACGTCCTCTCCAATGATACGTGTCGCGCCGAAAGCAATTAGGCATGCGATCATGACGCGAGACCGTGCATGCCGCGAATACAATCCTCGCGGACTGATGCATGAAATAAATGATGAACGTTTGACTAATTATTATACAATTACTAAATATTTTATATAAAAAAATATACAAAACGAAACAAAAAAAAGATATAAATTTGTCACGCTCGCTTGTGCCCTCGCCCTTCGAGTTTAGAGGACACAGGATCTCCGTGCCAATGCACTTACGAGTGACGGACACAAAGTGTCACGTCACAATGTGTATATATTTATATGTATATAGATGGATGCAGTGGATACGAGCATGTGGAAGGCTGGATTTAGAACCCAAAGGTCCAGAATATGCCTATCACAATTGCTGTTTGTGCCATTTACATTTTGAAAAAAAAATGGTACAATATTAACAAAATTAGAGCTCGTCTTCACCCAGATGCTATACCTACTCTATTTGGAGTGCATATTAATAAACAAGAGTGAGTTTTTATTTTTATTATTTATCTTTTTATAATTTAGTTTATTTAGATTTAATCAAATTGAGTAAT
>NW_017275313.1:9090-13740 GCF_001594065.2 Cyphomyrmex costatus | reverse complement strand
TTTCTGAAAGTATACAAGTTCAATAAACATTGTAATGTTGCATTTGCATAGCATGAAACTTTGTCTATATTTTGAAAACCGCGTATAATCCAAGCAGTTCTTTTTATTGGAGCTTCTTTTGGACCTGACTCTTGAACGGAAGTAATTATTTTTGACAATGTCCACGGAACATCTCTAACTTTACGATAATGATGTTTCGAAATAGCGATTATTTCTGTTTCTGGTTTACCTATTCTTTTCAATCGATTATATTCTATAATTGCCATTTCACTAGCAAACACGGACGAAGGATCAAAATTAATTAAATGTAGTCCATCAAGAGATGTTATTCGAGATAATGCAACATCTGGAGACACGGTAGTGTCTCGGCGCTAAGCCAAGCGCCGCGGCACTGCCGTGCCTCCTTTACGCGAAACTGAGAATTTCGGGGGATTGAGATGATCAGATCTCAGTAACGGCTGAACGGATCAAGTTCTATATACGCTCAATCGATAGCAATTGCTTAAATTGTATAATAAAAGTGCTTTCATTTTTTCTCTACGTGTCCTACGAGCGAAGATATCACGACTCAAAGTCCGAATCTGTAAATTTTCACGTTTCATTTTTAAGATACGTCGTCGTCGTTATTATATTGTCGTCGTCGTTATCATCATTATTGTCATCGTCGACCATATTCCATTCGATGTCCTTCTGACATTCCTGCCGCAAGAGGCAAATGTGGCGCTAGTCTATACCGCTCGATCGTCATGGGACATGTGGACTGCGAGCGGAGCGGTGAGATGAGAGGGATGCAACTTTCGGTTGATTTTCAAATAGTTTTCGTCCAGCTTTCGCAGTCCCTCTTACCGTATCGCACCGCGCACAGTACAATGCCATTCGACCATCATGGAGCACTTGGACTGCACGCGGTGAGATGAGGTGAAGAGGGGCGGGCAAATGCAACTTTCAGTTGATTTTCGAATCGCCTCGTCTAACTTTCGCTGTCCCCCTCACCTCACCGTTCCGCGCGCAGAACAATGCCATTCGATTGGCATGGAACATTTCGTTCGACTGCACGCAGAGCGGCGCGTGGGACTGTGCAACTTTCGGTAGATTTTCGATTTACATTTAATTAATAATTTTGTTTTATATAGGCGATTGCGTTAACGAATAAAAAATAAATATGTTGTATTAATTAAAATTGACGCGTTAATATTAGACGATTAGTGAAAGCAGCCTTGGGATTGTTTTGATGTTTGAAGGGCGGATGCTAGTCGCACGTCCCCCCATTACCCGGTTCACCGATAAACCGAGCAGTCATTAATACATATTAAATAAAACTATTATTTTAAATACTACCGACTACTAACCGTTATGACGTATATTTAAAACTATCGCAGTACTATCACGAGTTAAATTGTAATAATATATTACCACGAAAAGTAACTAATTATTAATTAAAGTTGCCAGTACAAAGTGAACATACGTAAAGTGTATGTAACTTTCGGTCGATTTTCGAATCGCCTCCGCTTTCCACTGTACCATCTTATATTATTACACATATATATATATTTATTTATTTGAAATACATATTAAAATTATTTTAAATACTCCTGACTGCAATCTGGTATGATGAAAACACCGCACCGCGCATAATATATTACTACGAAAAGCAACTGTTTTACATTTATTTAATAATTTTGTTTTGTAATATGCAATCGCGTTAACGAATAAAAAACAATCTGGTATGATAAAAATACCGCACCGCGCATAATATATTACTACGAAAAGCAACTGTTTTACATTTATTTAATAATTTTGTTTTGTAATATGCAATCGCGTTAACGAATAAATAAAAAATAAATATGTTGTATTAAAGTTGACGCGTTAATATTACAATAGACGGTTAGTGAAAGCAGCCTTGAGGATTGTTTTGATGTGCAAGGGCGGACGCGAGTCGCACGTTACCTCCTCATCCGGCTCACAATAAACCGTGCAGTCTTCATTTAAATACATATTAAATAAAATTTAATATGTACATTGTCGCGTCCGGGCGACGAAGATTTTGTTGTTGTTGTTGTAAAGCAGCCTTGGGGATTGTTTTGATGTGCAAGGGCGGACGCGAGTCGCACGTTACCCCCTCACACGGCTCACCGACAATAAACCGTGCAGTCTTCATTTAAATACAGATTAAATAAAATTTAATATGTACATTCGTTCTATTATAAATAAAATTATTATTTTAAATTCTATTCAGTCCCGAGTGGTGAAAGAATTCACCATGAAGTGAGGGAGTCATCATTCAGAGCTTTAGAGAGGAAGGGAAGTGAAGGGTAATAAAACGAATTTTTAGACACATTTTTACCTTATATACATATATTAATTAATTTATTTATTTTTATCAATTATTTTAATGTTTAGATTCACCCTTTCAATTTTAATTACTCGCGGTTTTGGTTGGTCAGTTATTTTTGGTGGTGGGCAGTATACCTTCTGGGGCCTGGTTGCTTTCCTGGTGGGAGCTTCCCAGGATGGAGAAGGGGGTTTTCCTTGAGGAGGCTTGGGAGGAGGTGGGAGAGGTGGAAGAGGGACAGGAGGAGGTAAATCTGGAGGGAAGATCGAAGGGTCAAACTCCCCGTGGTATGAATAGGCCGCCACCAATCGCGCCAACTGGCGCTTTACGCCTCCGCGCCTACTGCGTTTCCGCGGCCTCTTTCTTTGCTTGCGCATCTACGGGAAAAGGAAGGTTATAAATGATTTATTTTTGTGGCGGTATACATTTTTGTGTGTGAGATATCGCCCGGAGGTTGGCAGGTAAAGTTTTGCCTTGTAGTCTGTCGAGAGAGAGGGAAGGAGGATGATCGTGTGACAACGTACTTTGAATGAGCGCTGTACACGAGAGTGTGAGGGAGATAGAAAGAGTCGTGTGACAACGCACCTAGAATGAGCGCTGTACACGAGAGTGAAAGGGGGATAGACGGAGTCGTGTGACAACGCACTTTGAATGAGCGCTGTACACGAGAGTGTAAGGGGGACAGAAAGAGTCGTGTGACAACGCACCTAGAATGAGCGCTGTACACGAGAGTGAAAGGGGGATAGACGGAGTCGTGTGACAACGCACTTTGAATGAGCGCTGTACACGAGAGTGTAAGGGGGACAGAAAGAGTCGTGTGACAACGCACCTAGAATGAGCGCTGTACACGAGAGTGAAAGGGGGATAGACGGAGTCGTGTGACAACGCACCTTGGATGAGCGTAGTACACGAGAGTGTAAGGGGGACGGAAAGAGTCGTGTGACAACGCACCTAGAATGAGCGCTGTACATGAGAGTGTGAGGGGGATAGGAGGAGTCGTGTGACAACGCACCTTAGAGGAGCGCTGTACACTAGTGTAAGGAGGGGTGGTGGATTCTTACCCTTTTTTGCCAATCTCCGGTGTTTTGTGTGCAAAATGATTCTATAGAAAGTTTGTAGGTTTTAATTAAATATTTTATTTAAGAACGTAGTCAAAGTTACAATAATTTGCTCGTGAATTTTATTCTACCTTGTAATTCTAGCTTGTAAATCTTTTCTATGAAGCTTTTATGAAGCTAATGATAAATTCTGAAGAGAGATTGTTCCGTGTCTCTGGTGTGTCGGCGACAACAGAGAAGAATATCTATCTGCGAAATCCTGCGAAGGATCGCCTTTTATAGTAGTCAAGGGGTGACGTCTAGGGGCAAAGGGAGTATTACTATCACGTGCGATAACCCTGCTGAGCATTATTCTGGAAAATTCGGCGATATAATATTACTTAATAATACGTATATTTCTAATTGTATCCTTGTATTAGCCGATAAGGGTGTTTTTCAGGACCGCCACCCTCACTATGGTATCGTTGTCCGCGCTCAGAATGCATCTGTATGCAGGTTTTCGCTTTCGGAGTTTTTATGGCCGTGTTTCGGCATGTGCGGCATTGCGGCCGCATTCCAAGCTGCTTACGTATTAGTATGATGATTTTTATTTACAGAGCGTTAATACGTACAGTAATTGTTATTTCCTGCTAGATGTTAATTGTGATTTATTATTAATAATTTTTGCAGGATGGTACTTGCTCATATAAATATATATTTACGTGTATATACGCGCATATATATATATGTATACGCACGCATATATTTGAATTGTGAATTGGCAGCTTGTGCGTAAGTTTGCCCTAGACGATTATACCTTTGCTGAATTTAGAGATCAGTTAATTATTAATTATTCAAGCGTGTAAAGTACAAAAGAAAAGATTTTCATTTTTAAAGCACGTGACTAAGGTATTCAGGAGTCGTATGTTCGCGACATGAGTAGTACGCGTCAAGCTGTTATTGTCTTTGTCGCGCTCTTTGGTTCTAGTGACGGCCGGCTCGTCAGCTGTTGTTTTTGACGGCCGGACGTTACAACATTCTCGTTCTATTTTAAATAAAATTATTATTTTAAATTCTACTGACTGCTGACCGATATGACGTATATTTAAAACTATCGCAGTATTATCACGAGTTAAATTGTATTAATATATTACCACGAAAAGTAACCGATTATTAATTAAAGTTGCCAGTACAAAAAGTGAACATACGTAAAGTGTATGTAACCTTCGGCCGATTTTCGATCGCATTCGCTTTCCGCTGCATCTCTCATCTCTTATTAAA
>NW_017275313.1:6830-7447 GCF_001594065.2 Cyphomyrmex costatus | reverse complement strand
TTAACATAATATATTATCACGAAAGTAACTGATATTAAAATATCTATATAAATATACAATTTATACTAACTTCGACACATTGCACTTCCTCTCCCTCCTTCCTAACCCACTACTCATATTTTTCGTTTTATTTCACTATCTTGTCATATAATATGGATTTTTCCCATAAAATATATCGTTTAATTAACTAGTCTTTAAAAATTCCATCTCTAAAGATCTAAGTGGTACCATCCTTACACTTATTTAATTCTAATGACATGTATCATTTGTATGTATACTATAAACTTACCTTTTTAAAAAAAGGTAGAAAAAAGCGCTAAAAGTGGGTGCTGCTGGTCAAAAAACCATTTGGGCCAGTTTCACCAACGTCAACTACTTAATCGACTGTAAAATTGACCAATCACATTTGCTGTTTAGTAGAACCATCTTTAAAAACCTACATGATATTATCCTTACTTACTTAATTCTAATGACATGTATCATTTGTATAAAAGATTTGATAACAATAGTCGATATTAACAATAAGAATAGTCTAATAAACAGCAAATGTGATAGAATTTAACTTGGTAAGGTATATTTCACTGGTTAGTTAAATTAAAAAATCCCACCGCCACGCC
>NW_017275313.1:0-3524 GCF_001594065.2 Cyphomyrmex costatus | reverse complement strand
TCCACTGAGCACGTCACGACGTCACGCGTCGCGTCGTCCACCGTGTCACGACGCGACGCGAAAAAGAGAAGTTTATAATATTATAATAAAATTGTATTGATTTTATTTCGTTGCAATAACACAATATAGATTAATATAGATTATAATATAGACAATATAGATTATAATATAAAATAGTAATACTACATATATCAGTGAAAACATTTATATTCATTTATATAAGTATGAATAAGCCACTAAACCTAATTAAAATTATTTCTATATTTTCTATTAGATGTTATCTATTAATTGATATATTTCTAATATATTTATTTATTTGATATTCGATATTTTCGATATTCTTGAGCCGAGAATATTGATCTTGGAAAAGTAATATTGTCTCGTATCGAAATTTATTAAATCAATATTATCTTGATATTGTCTTGATTTCGAGACAAGACAAGACAAGAATCTTGATGTCTCGAATATTGCGTGCATCACTTTTCGTGGTACATATTCAACATAGAAAATATACTTTATGTATGTTGCAGTTATTTTCTAGAACACTGTAATATTTTTATTGTAATCTGTTTTACTTATATGTAGGTATGTTCATTTTGAATTTGCATCTTGAATAATCTATCATTTACTTTTCGTGGTACATTTTAATATAAAGTGTTCTAGGTAGCACAATGTGTATTCTATATTAGAAGTTCTTTGATAAGGATCCAAACCGAGGATCGAAACGTAAGAAAAATTGTATATTTTCAATAAATCGTATCAACACACATTAACATCCTGTGTACAAGACTCGATTATGTCGGCCACTGAGGGTTCTAGTTTACCGACATAGATAGAGGCGAGAGACAGAGACGGGAGACGTGAAGTCAAGATGGCGAAAAACGGACAGAACAAGAAGGACGTGCACAAAAGGATCTGTATTAAGAAAGAGAACAGTAGAGTAATGTGTGCAATAAACCTTTAGTAATAAAGTCGACTACAATTTTCAGAAGTGGGATTACCACGACGAAAGTGGATAAATAACGGAAGGAGTGCGTGAGACGTTAAACTGAGGCGTGGTAACGTAAGTCGAGAAACGGAAGCGTGCCGTGGTTAAGTGATATCAAATACCGTATTTTACTCAGCTGTGTGCTAGCAGGAAATTACGGTCTCGCTCAGCTGGATGCGAGCGGAAAATTCAAGCGTACAACAGAAACAGAGTCGAGATACCACAGTTTCGAGCTGGAAACACTTGCTATTGTATATGCATTAAGACGTTTCCGAATATACTTGCAGGGAATTCCGTTCGTTATAATATCTGATTGTAGTGCAGTAACTCAAACGTTAGAAAAACGAGATATCAATGCTCGCAATGCTAGATGGAGTCTTGAATTGCAGAATTTTGACTTCAAGGTTCAACATCGCCAAGGTACACGCATGGGCCACGTGGATGCTTTGAGTCGATCCTTCGGGGTATTAGTTATAGACGACAATCCGTTTGAATGGAATCTTACCTTGCTACAAAATCGTGATCCGAAAATTAACAAATTGATTGCTAAACTTGAAACCACGGAAGATCATCAATATGAACTACGCAATGGGTTAGTATATAAAAAGTATGGAAATAATTTACTATTTTTAGTACTGAGAAGATGGAAGATCAAGTTCTTTTCCATTATCATAACGAAATGGGTCATATAGGGGTGGATCGGATGCTCGAGCTCATTAAGCGCACTTATTGGTTCCCGAAAATTAGAGAAAATGTAAAAAACACGTTCAACATTGTTTAAAGTGTATAGCTTTTTCGCCAGTATCGGGAAAAGCCGAAGGATTTTTACATCCTATACCGAAGGGTCGGATTCCATTTGAGACAGTTCATATAGACCATTGTGGGCCAATAGATAAACGAGTAGCTGTTAAGCAATATATCTTTCTAATAGTAGATGCATTCTCCAAATTTGTGCGGTTGTATACTACTAAGACAACAAATGCTCGGGAGGCAATCGGATGTTTGACACAATACTTTCAGAGTTATAGTATACCGAAAGTCGTTATTTCCGATCGGGGCTGAGATTCTTGATGAAGAATCTAATTACAGGAAGCGCATAGTGTCTGAAATGATTAACATTAAAAAACAGAAGAACAGTTTGAATTTGCAAACAGACACTGAAAACCTTCATGAGACATACATTCCGTTGATAAACAAAATTTGACTTTGCTGTGCTGTTTCCTTTTTAGATCATGGCTAATTGTTGTATCGTGCAGACGTGTTAATTTTCTGCCTTCTTGTCGTTGAATAAGACTAGCGGATTCATTATGGATTTCGACAATTTTGTAAATCTTTTATTTGAGAATTGTGTGCTGATGTATCCATGTATCAAGGTTTGGAAACTTAAAAATTGTATTTCTTGTCAATCATTTATATATAATTAATCTTATTGTTTACAGAAAATTATTGTCTTAATTCTTTTATAGATTTATTATCGATCTATCAATCGCTTATAATAATTTCTTTATCTTGGTGTTGGATGCATCACTTTTTCATCAATGATTTTTCTGTACGATGTTTTTCTGTTGGTTACTTCTGAAGAAGACTCAATCCACGAGTCGAAACATGTAAAGTTTTCTAGTTTTTATTATTAAGCTTATTTTTATTTTTGTATTGATTTTGTTCTTGTTTTTCATATTTATGTACACACGTTTATATCTTCAATTTTAGTCATGTTTTTTATGTGAATTTATATTACTTCTTTTTATCTTTTTACTACGTTATTAAAGAAAAATTTTTAATTTTTGACTCTTAATTTGTCTTTTTAGTTTCTTTTTATAAATAAGGATAATATCACGTAGGTTTTTAAAGATGGTTCTACTAAACAGCAAATGTGATTGGTCAGTTTCACAGTCGATTAAGTAATTGACGTTGGTGAAACTGGCCCAAATGGTTTTTTGACCAGCAGCACTCACTCTTAGCGCTTTTTTCTACCTTTTTTTTTTTTAAAAATGTAAGTTTATATATACATACAAAAGATACATGTCATTAGAATTAAATAAGTGTATAAGGATGGTATCTCTTAGATCTTTAGAGATAGAATTTTTAAAGTCTAGTTAATTAAACGATATATTTTGTGGGAAAAATCCATATTATATGACAAGATAGTGAAATAAAAGAAGGGATGATGTGCAATGTTAGAATTTAACTTGGCGTACAAATGATACGTGTCATTAGATTTAAAAAAATAATAAGATAAAAAAAACGATAGTTCCCTTCTCTTCTTCTTCAGTAATACCCAACAGTTCCGAACTTTCTGATTTGATTAAGTCTAACTGGAACATGTACTTGAATACCTCATTATGTATGTCAAGGTTTTTTATATAGATATTGATTTCTATTTCATTATCTTTCAGTAATAAAATGTATTACGTTAAAATAGACAATTTGGTATAAGAATTCTATTAAAATTAAGGTAAAAATGTAGATTAGAGGAGCCTCCCCCAATGACCTTGACCTTGACATATGTTGTCAAGGTCATTACCCTGAGTGACCT
>NW_017275312.1:8712-13482 GCF_001594065.2 Cyphomyrmex costatus | reverse complement strand
ATTGCATTATCTTTCAATAATAGAATGTACTATGTTAAAATATTTTAGAGAACGTCAATGTAGTGGAAAAGCACCGTTCGGATACTATTACCAAGAAAAAGAAATCATAATAAAGTTCTTAATACTGAACATTAGAAAGAAACATACAATAACGTAACATTATACCAAAACACTTATTACGTTTATTAGTGTATTTTTTCCAATGTCAAAATATTACATACGTATAATCAAATATGCTAATAAACGTAATAATTTTTTTGGTATAATCAGAACAATCCTTATCACGATATTAATTATTAATTAGAATAATAATTTGTAAACGTATACTTACGAAGATATATGTGATAGAAAACCAGTTAATTTACACTCTAAAATCTTGAACTAGGTGGGACATCAAACTATAGCAGTTTTTTATGTTTAAAAAATAAATCACAAAAGATCAGTATTAATTTTAAAAGAATTCTTATGCCAAATTGTCTATTTTAACGTAATACATTTTATTATTGAAAGATAATAAAATACCTTGAAAAATGATACATATATTATTGAAGGTGCCAGTTTAAAGTAAACATACACCAACAGTTTCCAACTAAACGTCTGACTTGAATACCTCATTATGTATGCCAAGGTTTTTTACCATTTTATTATCTTCCAATAATAAAATGTATTACGTTAAAGTAGACAAAATATGGTAAGAAAATTTAATAAGAATTTTTTTGAAATTAATACTGATCTTTTGTGATTCATTTTTGAAATATAAAAAACTGTTATTTTTATCTCTCACCTAGAATACTATATTTGATTCGAGATTTTGGAGTACATAAGAATTCTTTTGAAATTAATAATGATCTTTTATGATTCATTTTTGAAGTATAAAAAACTGTTATTTTGATCTCTCACCTGGAACACTATATTCGATTCAAGATTTTGGAGCTCATATGTGTGTGTTAACCAGTTTTCTAACACGTGTATCTTCATGATTAGTCAATTCCGATTAAGTAATTGTGGTTGATGTAATTCTACTAAACATAAAGATAACATCACGTAGGTTTTTATAAAATATTAACCTTAATTGGCATACATAATAAGGTATTCAAGTACATGTTCGAGTTAGTATTATTCAAATCAGACGTAAAGTTGGAAACTGTTGGATGTTACTGAAGAAGAGAAGGGAGAGAGAATTCTGACGTTACTTTTATACATACATATTACCATGAAAATTGACTCATATATTATCGAAGGTGCCAGTTCAAAGTAAACATAAGGATAGTACCTCTTGGGTTTTTAAAGATAGAATTTAATTTGGCGTACAAATGATCCAACAATTCCAAACTTGCGTCTGATTTGACTAAGTCTAACTGGAACCTGTACTTAGATACCTCATTATGTATACCAAGGTTTTTTATATACATATTAATTTCCATTTCATTATCTTTCAGTAATAAAATGTATTACGTTAAAATAGACAATTTGGTATAAGAATTCTATTAAAATTAATACTAATCTTTTGTGATTCGTCTTTGAAATATGAAAACTGTTATTTTGATCTTTTACCTAGAACACTATATTTAATTCAAGATTGTGGAGCACATAAGAATTCTTTTGAAAATAATACTCATCTTCTGTGCTTCATTTTTGAAAAAAGCTGTTATTTCGATCTCTAGGACACTATATTTTATTCATGATAAAGCACATGTGTGTGAGTTATAGTTTTCAATCACATGTATCTTCATAAAGTATACATTTTCAAAATATTATTCTAATTCATAATTAATATTGTGAAGAACGAGTTTTCTGTTAATAATTTCGTAATAACATTATACCAAAACACTTATTACGTTTTATATTTACTTAGCCTTTTATATTTACTTAAATTTTTGTATTGTTTTTGAAACATATAAGAGTCCATAATTCAATTATATTATTAATTTATTAACTTATTACGTTTATTAGTGTATTTATTCCAATGTCAAAATATTACATACGTATAATCAAATATGCTAATAAACGTAATAAATTTTTTTGGTATAATCAGAACAATCTTTATCACGATATTAATTATTAATTAGAATAATAATTTGTAAACGTATACTTATGAATATATACGTGATTGAAAACTGGTTAACTTACACTCCAAAATCTCAAATCAAATATAGTGTTCTAGGTGAGAGATATCAAACTATAATAGTTTTTTGTATTATTATTGAAAGATAATGAAATGGAAATGAATATATATATATATAAAATGCTATTATACATATTACCATGAAAAATGACTCATATATTATTGAAGGTGCCATTTCAAAATAAACATACATAAAGTGTATATTCTTTTGCAGCATATATACGTAATAATAATTATTTAACATTACTATTATAAACATCTAGTGTGCATGTGTTGTTAGATCATTATTACGTATATATGCAACAAAAGGATATACATTTTATGAATGTTCACTTTGAACTGGCACCTTCAATAATATATCAGTTTGTTTTCTAACGTCAAAATTGTCGGTTGCAGTATATTACCTTCAGAATTTAATGTACTTTTATTTAGGGCAATATTATTGTCGACAAGCTTTGTATTAGTCACATCCAAGATTATAGCACTGGCATCAAGAACTTTCAATGTACTCGGATCTCTCTAATATCTTTATATTATTATCATTTTATGGTATTTCCTCCTCTTCCCATTCATTTTGATGTGTACTTTTATCGTGTAAAAAAATTTCATGATTTATAAAGCCAATTCGAAGAAAATGGTTAACTGTAATCAGGGGCGGCGGAACCTGATGCTCGAGGGTGTGGAGTTGACTGTAATGGGGGGGGGGAGGTACGGAGCGTGTAATAATTTTGTAAAGCACAGTAATATTCATAATTTATTATGTTTACCATTTTATTTTGTTATTGCAAAGGTATTTTTTCGAACATTGACTTTTTCAATAAAATCGTTGATTAATAATTTTTGGTTCATAGAGAATGGACTGCGCGATCCGTGTGTCAAAGTGGTCAACGAAAATGAGAGAGAGGGACCGTGGAAGACGGCCATCTCCCTCTCATTCTCTCTTCCATTACACCATTGAATGGAAAAAGATAGAGATGGCCGTCTTCCACGGACCCTCTCTCTCATTTTCGTCGACACATTTTGATACTACCTAGATATGGGATCGCGCAGTCCATTCTCTATGTCTTTGGTTTAAGAATATCGTCAATGTTCGACGTCAAAGATCAACAAACTCATGGGCCTTGTTCCGAAATACACTGCCAGTACTGAAAATCTATAGTTTACGTTACGTATACTATAGATTTTCAGTACTGGCAGTGCATTTCGGAACATGCCTATGGTCTGACTCGAACTATGCCACAGAGAGTGGCGCGCTAGCGCCGTCACGATGGAAAAATATAAACTACTTCGTATTCGTCGATTGATCGGTCGATTAAAAAATACCGACGGAACAAATTTATAAATGTTTCAATCAAATAAAAATCTATCCATTCTCGAGTTTAAGGGTGTGGAGAACTCCACACCTGCACCCTAGTTCCGCCGCCCCTGTACGTGATTGAGAAAACTACTTATAACTTACACTCCAAAATCAGAAATCAAATATAGTGTTCTAGGTGAGAGATTAAACTGTATAGTGTATATATATATAACAGTTTTTTAAAAATAAATCACAAAAGATCAATATTAATTTTAAAAGAATTCTTATACCAAATTATCTATTTTAACGTAATACATTTTTTTATTGAAAGATAATGAAATGGTACATATTACCATGAAAAATGACTCATATATTATTGAAGGTGCTAGTTCAAAGTAAATATACATAAAGATATATATTCTTTTGTTGCATATATACGTAATAATGATTTAACATTACTATTATAAACAATTAGTGTACATGTGTTGCTAAATCATTATTACGTATATATGCAACAAAAGGATACACATTTTATGAATGTTCACTTTGAACTGACACCTTCAATAATATATCAGTTACTATCCATGATAATATATTTCAATTATAAGATAATTATTTAAAGTTTTAAAGATTTCAATATTAAAACCAAGTAATGTTATGTTTTGAGTAACTGCATAAATAAGTTTTATCTTTATTATTATAAAAGAATTGATTCTTTGTGCTGTATTTTATCTTCAGATTTATTGAAGGGAAAGTTCTGAAAAGAAAGGGGAGGAATCTTTATAATCCGTACCTTTTTTCTTTTCAGACTTTTCCTATCAACAAAGTACAAAAAGAATGAATTCTTTTATAATTATACAAGGAACAGAGAATACAAATTAAGGTATCTAACAAACAAATAAATAACAGATCTGGGGACACGGTAGTGTCTTGATAAATAAGTAACCTAACCAAATGCTGTAAAAAGAAAATAATTACATAGAAAATAATTTGTATTCTTACAGCGGAATTACAGCAGAGAATCTGTGTAATAAAGCAGTAAAGCAGAAAATATCTAACCTCACTTATTACGTGTTCGTCTATTCTATGCCATCGATGTGACAAATTTCCTAACCTCAATCCTTTGTTATTGCCAAGACTCTTTATCTGACTTTAACGATCGTACAAATCGCAGCGGTCGATATTTATTCTAACCTCACTTACGTGTTCGTCTATGCCATCGATGTGACAGATTTCCGATCCTCAATCTTAATAATCCGACTTTAACGATCGTACAGATCGCAGCGATCGATATTGTCGCGACCACATTTATCTCTTGCGCCAAAAATTCCAGAATGCATTTTCTCAC
>NW_017275312.1:7803-8682 GCF_001594065.2 Cyphomyrmex costatus | reverse complement strand
GACGACGACGACGACGACGACGTTTCTTACAAACAAACCCATTTCCTCGACGGCGAACACCTAGACATTTACTTCCTCGATGGCGAACACTTAGACACTTTCTTCCTCGAAGGCGAACACGTAGACACCCACTTCCTCGACGGCGAACACCTAGACACTCACTTCCTCGAAGGCAAACATCTAGACATTCACTTCCTCGAAATCAAGCACGTAGATACCCATTTCCTCGACGGCGAACACCTAGACATCCATTTCCTCGACGGCGAACACCTAGACACTCACTTCCTCGAAGGCGAACACCTAGACACTCACTTCCTCGAAGACGAACACGTAGACACCCACTTCCTCGAAGGCGAACACCTAGACACTTACTTCCTCGAAATCAAACACGTAAACACTTATATTTCCTTGACGACGAACATATTTCAATATTTTAATTTTAATATTTATATAATAACATATATATATTATATTATTAATAAATATTTTATATTATATTGAATAATATTTTATTTTTAATTATAAGATTAAAATCGCGCGCACGTCATATGTGATACACCATGTAACACTGGTCTGCTGGTTAGATATAGATAGATAAAGATGATAAATAGAGTGAGATAACACATAAAGTCAAAGGCCCTCTATTATCGGAAAAACGAGATGGACATTTTCTCTGGTCGACGACGTTAATGACGACGTATCTTAAAAATTGAAACGTGAAAATTCACAGATCCCGACTTTACATCGCGATATCTCCGCTCGTAGGGCACGTAGATAAAAAATGAAAGCACTTTTATGATATAATTTAAGTATTTTCTGTCGATTGAGCGTATGTAGAACTTGATCGGTTCAGCCGTTACTGAGATCTGATCATCTTGA
>NW_017275312.1:5747-7388 GCF_001594065.2 Cyphomyrmex costatus | reverse complement strand
ATAATGTCTATCGTACTACTATGGAATGATACGGGTAGCAGAAATAAATGTATTAGCGCGATAATGTACATTTTAAATATATAAAATCATACAATTCTTCCTGGCGTCGCGATCACCAGTTAAATATCTTAAATATATTTTGCAAAGTACAATTCTTAGTGTGTCCTCTACATCGCATTGTATTACAAGCATCTAAATGACATAGAGATTTTACAGCTTCGTAATGCGCATCTAGAGTTTCGACGATTACGTTATCGCTGTCCAGTATATCAATCAATTATTTCTATTTACACATACTGTTTTTTTCTCTTTACATATACAAAAGCTTCGTCCTCTTCTATTACAATCGTTATAATTAGGCGTTCTCGCTATGCTGTTTGGGACCATCCCACCGCAATCCATAGTGATAAGTAAGAAGCACAAAATTTGTTGGACCTTGTCAGAAAATTCCATAGCACAGGATATGAAAAAAAATATAGTGCGTGAGAATAGTTCATCTTCTCAGCACCGCTACTTCTTTCCTTTCTCGATAAACGACAGCAAGTTTAATAGCGTTTCAAAGCATTTGATTTCGTAGTAGGCTTTACGAAAACGCGCGTACATATCAAATAGGATAGAGTAACTTTTTTTTTTTTCAGAAAAATCCAGATTTAAATCATCGTACGCATAAAACTCTGAATTCAAATGAAGTTTCACGTTGCTCAAGTTACAATCATCAAACACGTTAGCATCTTGAGACATTTTTTTTTTTTTTTCAACCGATTTGCAGAGAAAACATAACGTATCGCAGCTTCTCAAACTGAGCCGCCGTTTTGACGGTCCATGAATGCTTGATTGAAGACTCTGTTATAATTCTTTTACGGATCTTTCTAATCATAACGTTGCTCTTGATACCCTTTACCTTTATCGTATCCTTCTTTCCTTGTATACATAAAGCGTACATTTTTACCTGACGAATTCGTTTATGCTGACACCGTTGTTCTCGTCTTTCATAAGACTAGGGACTTTTTTATTCGCGGGCGGAATGCGATATGTTAAACTTCATCTCGAACTTATGCAGTTCTATTGCGACCAGGTTCTCCGAAAAGACGCTACGACTGTGGAAATTTGGTTTCGCGATCATTACCTCCGCACCGTATCTACCTTCACATTTTGTTAATCTGGAGACACGGTAGTGTCTCGGCGCTAAGCCAAGCGCGCGACACTGCCGTGCCTCCTTTACGCGAAACTGAGAATTTTTTGGGGTCGAGATGATCAGATCTCAGTAAGGGCTGAACCGATCAAGTTCTACATATGCTCAATCGACAGGAAAAACTTAAATTGTATGATAAAAGTGCTTTCATTTTTTTTCTACGTGTCCTACGAGCGGAGATATCGCGACGCAAAGTCCGGATCTGTGAATTTTCACGTTTTATTTTTAAGATACGTCATCAACGTCGTCGACCAGAAAAATGTACATACTTCTCGTTTTTTCGATAATAGAGGGTCTTTGACTTTACGTGTTATCTCACTCTATCTATCATCTCACTCTATCTATCTATATCTAACCAGCAGACCAGTGTTGCATGGTCAAATATATGATGACGCGCGCGCGGTTTAAAATCTTATAATTAAAAATAAAATTTTATTTAATATAATATA
>NW_017275312.1:2577-5034 GCF_001594065.2 Cyphomyrmex costatus | reverse complement strand
TTTTTTTTTTCTTTAGTTGTACTGTAGAGTGTTCAATGGTTGCTCACTACCAGAGTATTTCATGTACTGTAATCTCTTATCAGGCAGTACGAGAAATGCATGGCCTAATGATATTTGTGGAACTTGAGGTGCTACAGCGAATCTTGTCGAAAGAAATTTTTTTATTTTTGCATGCTCCTGTTGAGAGTAGTACATGATATGCATGTTGTCAAACTTGTTTCTTGCCCATTCTAACGGAGATTGTGCTGTCAAAATTGCATCATCTGTTTAGCTTGTAGACTTGCTCGTGTAGCTTCACGTTTCAGGGTAGCTCCAACGCCATCAGAAGGTCCTTTTCCATGTGCAGTAGGATGAAAATGCCAATCAGCTGTAACACCAAAGTCTTCCTTGTGATGGATAAGATTGCACATTTGATATTTATTTTTATAGTGCTGCTTGGCACCATCGCTTACATAATAGATTTTGGTGACTTTGGAGCCTATTTTCTTCAATTCAGGTATAATTAATCTTTGCATCATATAAACTGCGGCAGAATCATGTTTTGTACACTCTGACAAAATCACAAAACTTTTATGACATACCATTTCATCCGTTTTGTAATAACAAACCACTGGATGGACCGTGCATTGGTCATTATTGTAATGGAATGCCTGGGCTGCATCTTGCGCTATATATGCGTAATTTTCGGAAAAATCTGTATGAATAACAACTTCACCATCTTTCAAGTTATCCTTCAAGTCTTTGATGTATTCAGACTGACGTTTTGAAATAAAATGATGAGGAATTAACATCTCCAGACTAGTACAGAAGTGATAAATAAAGTCTTGAGTAGAAAGGCATTCTTTCTTCAGAGTGCACCTGTCTGTCGCTTGCCAAATACTAAAAATAACTTGCGATATACCATTCTCTTGAAGAATACTGTCAAGATGATCAGAAAAACGTTCCTTTTCTGGACATAACTGACATTCACGAAGATAACAAGCTGGCAGTGGATCTTTGCACAGAAGAAAATCGAAACAATCCTGATATTTCTGAATCGGAATATCAGAGTCTTTAGTATATTTAACTAAATTGGCTGCATCAAACATTGTTTTAAAGTTTTGATGTTGCGTGCAAATGCAAACACTATGTGTTCCGTTAGCTCCAGCAAGGATACACCATTTCGGTCGAAGTTCTGCGAATTTTGATTTGCCAATTGAAAACTGTGGATAAACTGTTTTGAACCGAGTATGAAGAATTTTAACGTCACACAGCATTAAACGTTTCTGTTTTTTTTCATTTTGGTTATTTACTTTTATCGTAACAACATCTTTCTTGTTCGGCATTATTCGACTATTTTCATCGCTCGCATAAAAATTACGAACTGCATCAACAATGTCAGGTGATAACGTCTTGCCAGCTCTTGCAACTGGCATTGCCAGGATTCCTTCCGCTTGTTTCAGTTTTCTCGCTTTCTCGACAAAGTATTTTGTAGTATTGAACTCTTTTGCTATTTGATTAACACTCCAGCAATCAGGAGGTATCGTAAGAATTGATATACGCAATAGATCATTAGGCTGTAAACTCCGATATTTTGCTTTCAGTCCGTCCACCAATGCCTCAAGCTCATTTTCTCTAGATGTACAAGTCTTGTTACGTGGCTCTGGAATATCATTCTCATCTGTGTATAGTGAAGCGTTGTCAGGTGAGGTGTTGTTATTTGTATCAAGACTGTCTGTATTGTACTTTCTGCAACCACTGCATATTCGCATCCATGTTGAATATTGTGGTACAGAATTCTGCATTTTTTTTTTGAAATTGATCGAAGATTTTTACCCTTATGAGGGGACAAATTATATGGATTTATACATCTGTCAGAATGGGCAGATGAACGTGAGTCTCCTATATTTGATGAAGAGGACGTCAAATAAATTAAGACGAGGAAACAACGTTGCCTGTGGTGAGGGGTTCGCCGTATATAGAATGTCTAAAGGCGACTCTAGAATTTTTAACATTTGATATAAATCAGTAGCACTTTTATGTGATTATTTTTCATACAAAGGATAAATTGTATATTGATTGTAATAACCACTATCATCATTTTCATCAATCTGAGTTAACATAGCCTGACGCTTGTTGTTTACAACAGCTTCGTTATTTTCTATTACTTGTATTTCAATTTTTGAACACAATTCGTGATTGTCATTCGAAACAGATTCTGTATCATTTTTTGTGTCTTTTAATACAAATTCAGGATTATTTAATTCTTCGAAACGTAATTCATCGGTAGTATTTGGTAGTACAATATGTTTATAAAAAGGATTGTTATGTTTTAACCAAATTAAAGCATTACATACTTTTCTTTTATCGACTAAATCTTCCCAAATATTTTTGTTTTTTGTCGGAACACCTCTAACTACAATAATTTCATGATTTTTATTTATTGGATCGGTATTTTTGCAAAGTTTGTTCCATGTT
>NW_017275312.1:0-1130 GCF_001594065.2 Cyphomyrmex costatus | reverse complement strand
TCGATCTCGATGTAATAAAATACAATAATAAAGATACGAAACATTTTCACGAGAATTAAAGTATTTAGTGTTTATATATTCGTGTATATGTATGTGCGAGTGAATTGTATCTCAATCCCAATATATACTAACGTCATAATAAAATTATATATGGATGTAACATTTTGTATAAAAGAGATTAGAAACTACGAGGGTTAAAGTATGCAGTCTGTATGTATATTCTCACGTACAGTATATGCGAGTGACATACATAAAAAAAGAAAAGTAAGCTGTATATTTATTAATTAAATGTAGCATTTAGAATATGTTAACTATAATTTTTAAATTATCATTACCTTTACATATATTTGTATTAATTATTATAGCTTTTAGATAGTTTTTATTGTTTGTCTTATTCGCTCTAGCACAGCGCGAAGTGTTTTTACATAAAAAATTTTTCTATTTAAATAAATTTTTTTCCTTTTGTTTT
Source organism: Cyphomyrmex costatus (assembly GCF_001594065.2). Lineage (NCBI taxonomy): Eukaryota > Metazoa > Arthropoda > Insecta > Hymenoptera > Formicidae > Cyphomyrmex > Cyphomyrmex costatus. Next base: position 661 of record NW_017275312.1, on the reverse strand, counting down.
TAAATTAATTGTGATATAATTTATTTAAAGAAGAATTAAGTCACTTGGTTTCGAATAGCAAGATCTTTTAATAAGAATACAAAGGCATATACTTAGGTTTCATTGTATGAAGATAAAGATAATTCCACTTAGGTTTTACTTTTTAATTTAGTGGAATTTAAATAATCAGGAGACGCGGTAGCGTCTCCGGCCATGTTCAAAAACTCTGAGACGCTAATAGTCTCTTATCCCGAGCCACCAAAGTCCATTTTTGGGAGGTGCATAACTACTAAAATATAAAAAATTTTGAATTGAACGTCATATGTCCTGAAAGGCGGCATCGCCAAGAGTAATTTGAGCCAAAACAATTTTAAATCGGTCAAGTCGTTATGGAGATATAAGCGGTCGAAAAGTGGTGATTTTAATGAAAAATTAAGAAACGTCTCCTTCTCCTTCCCCTTCTCCTTCTCCATCTCCTTCTCCATCTCCTTCTCCTTCTCCTTCTTCTCTGTCCGCATTTTTAAACTTTTCACCATCCTCTCTCACCTTTCACTCGCACCTCCACCATCTTTGGTCCAACGAACCTTCTTCACTCGCCCCTCCTCCTCCCCCCACCACTAACTCCCGCCACCCCTCTCTTTCGCTGTATTTCACATTCTTTCGTTATTACAACATTTTAACA
>NW_017275311.1:0-213 GCF_001594065.2 Cyphomyrmex costatus | reverse complement strand
ATTAAAGTATAATATTACGTATATAAAAGTATAAAATTACGTATAAAAGTAAAAGTAAATGCTGAGTGTAAAACACGTATAAAAATCGCAAACTATACTACTACAATGGTATCCGCCAATGCCCCCACGGTAACGTCTCCGTCGAGTAGTCGTACCGTTTGTCGTCGTACGGACTCAGAGCGATTTTCTTCTCCGACACCGTGTACACTTGGT
>NW_017275310.1:20896-23540 GCF_001594065.2 Cyphomyrmex costatus | reverse complement strand
GAGAGAGAGAGAGAGAGAGAGAGAGAGCGTCGAATGAGTCATTCGTCGAAATGAATTGCCTCCGGAGCGCGACCCTGAAGGCTATAGATAGATCGAGGAAAAAAAAGGTGAGAATCGTCTCCGAGACGAGAACGCGTGCATCGCGTACCGGTAACAACACAACAATAACAACAACATATAATAATTGACGATTAGTTTCATCGTTTTTTTTTTTTTTTTTTTGAAAAGGCCAACTGAACATTCCCCAACACGTTTTTTTTCCCCCTCTTTATTTTCATTTTTTTCCAGCCGTAAAGGTGTAACAACGATACGATGCGCGACCGAAACGGACGACGACGACGACGACGACGATGACGGCGTCGAGCGCACGATTCGCGCGTGATCGAGCTACGAGAAGGAATAACGACGACGACGAACGGACGACCGACGGAGTACCGACCGTCGCGCCGCTTGGGAGGATCTCGGTGCGCACGCGCGACCGCCGGCGCGAGCGCGGGAAGAGACATAACCTGTAAGAGCGCGCGCGCACGGCGAGAGAGAGACATAACCTCGCTTCGCTCGCTCGCCGTGGCGAGCGCGTGGCGACGGCGCCCGCGACGTCGCCATGGCGACCAAGCCCGGGCGCCCCCTCCAGCGAGGCGCGACCTTCGTCGATTTCCCGCGCTTTACTTTCACACGAATACACGCAAACTCGCACGCACACAAACAAAAACGAGCAACGCCATTGGCTATCCCAGCCGTGGACGGTTCTAACTCACGTCTGAGGAGTTGGAACATACCTACCTTTACTACTGAGGCCGACAGCGACGGCCGATAGGTTAGTCTACTTACATCCAGTAGCGGGTGGATGCCACGACCGTACCACGCACAACGCTACAATTTTTATTGCCTATTTAATTGAAATTCGTTAAATTTCTCGCAAGTGCTGAGATACACGTATGTCTCTTTATATAGAGTCTCGATTTAATAACTTACACCGGCGTCTAAGGTAGGCTCCCACTACATTACCTTACTGATGAGTCCAGTAGTGGAAGCCGGGACGAAACGCCAACTTGTGATATTCTTCGCAATCTTATTTTTCACAGATTCCAATTATCATTACTTTAATATTGAATTTTAATATATGTCCTTTAACATATTATTAAGATCTAATAAGATGCTATAAGCATCGAAATTTGTTAGATTGTATTGTCAATCTAACTAAAGTGTCTAACTACAGATCCATGTCTTTTTTGTGAATTTACTACTGAAGATGGCCCGGATGTTAGGCCGAAACGTATAGTATTTTATATATGACATTTTTTGATTGTTAACGAATATATATTGTTTTTTGTGATTTCGCATTGATAACAGCGAGTTTACTCTCATTAGCCTATTTATTCTTTGTATTTCTAACTAAAGTGATATTACCGCGGTAGTTATTTAGAGTTGCGTTGTAAGTCTGAAAAAATGTTCGGCACGCGATTGAGAGAACTACATACGCTGTATATAAATTCACACATAATGATAATAAGCATCTTGATCTAGCTTTGACCGATAGGCTTCGCTTTGTGCTTCCTTCTTTCTTGTTATTGTTTAACAATGTACGGTCGTAAAATAAGATTCTATTATTTGTTAAAAAGAAAAATTTTGAAAAATTATCATATATAATTGTAAAAAAATTTATTAAACAAAATTTGTTTTAAATGAAGGTGATATAGAAAATCGATGCGTTAATATCAGACGGTTAGTGAAAACAATCTTGGGGATTGTTTTGATGTGGAAGGGCGGATGCGCGCGAGTTTCATATCCCCCCCTCACCCGGCTCACCGATAAACCGAGCAGTCATCTTTTAAATACATATTAAATAGAATTATTGTTTTAAATACTCCCGACTGCTGACCGATATGACGTATATTTAAAACCATCGTACTATCACGAGTTAAATTGTAATATATTACCACGAAAAGTAACTGATTATTAATTATTAAAGTTGCCAATACAAAGTGAACATACATAAAGTGTATTCGACTGTCAATGGACATTTCGACTGCCCGCGGAGCGGTGAGGGGGACAATGCAACATTTGGTTGATTTTCGAATCGCCTCCGTCTAGCTTTCGCTATCCCTCTCACAACACCGCACCGCGCATAATATATTACCACGAAAAGTAACTGTTTTACATTTATTTAATAATTTTGTTTTATAATATGCAATCGAGTTAACGAAAAAAAAATATATATGTTATTATAAAACTGACGTGTCAATATTAGACGGTTAGTGAAAGCAGCCTTGGAGATTGTTTTGATGCGAAAGGGCGAATGCGAGTCGCACGTCCCCCCTCGCCTGGCTCACCGATAAACCGTGCAGTCGTCATTTAAATACATATAAAATAAAACTATTATTTTAAATACTAAACCGACTGCTGACCGATATACCGTATATTTAAAACTATCGCAGTACTATGACGAATTAAATTGTTAATATATTACCACGAAAAGTAACTGATTATTAATTAAAGTTGCCAGTACAAAGTGAACATACGTAAAGTGTACGTAACTTTTGGCCGATTTTCGAATCGCCTCCGCTTTCCGCTGTACCCCTCACTTCATATTAAATACATATATACATATTTGAAATATATATTTTAAATAATAAAATTATTT
>NW_017275310.1:20559-20816 GCF_001594065.2 Cyphomyrmex costatus | reverse complement strand
TTTAAATAATTAATATAAAAACTAGTTATAGACTCTTTTTGTTAAAAACAAATAAACAATCGTGAATTATAAGGCTATAAAGAGTCAAACGCAGTTGATCATGCGAAAAATTAATTTAATCTTAAAATTAAAAATACAGTCGAACGTTTCGGTTTGTGATTTAGACCATCTTCAGCGACCAAGTGATAATAAATACAAAGCTCCATATACTGCAAGTTATAATGCCAATTGAAAAACAATTATTGTTAATTAACAAA
>NW_017275310.1:18896-19752 GCF_001594065.2 Cyphomyrmex costatus | reverse complement strand
AAACTGACACAGAAGGTCTTGATCGGTCGTACATAGATATTTTAGAAAAATTGACAACAGTATGATTTGACCTAATCATTTATTTTTAATTTATTTTGTTGTCAGTAATTTAACGTTCCTCATTGTATCGTTTCCTTCTGATGAATACGGTCACATATATGTTTAGTCAGTCTAAATTTATGGAATTATGAATTTAAATTGTGTAATTATGTTTTTGTCTACCAACAAGGGTGAGTGTTTAAATATTAAAAAATTTTTGTTTTAATTTTCTCTGGATAATTTTTAATAGAATAATATATGTTATTAACTGTCTTTTCACAGACATATTACTGTTTTAAAAAAAATTTTGCTACACATCTTCACACGATGCTTTTACCTCTGGTTGGTGCACGGAAACATTTTGTTAATTAACAATAATTGTTTTTCAATTGGCATTATAACTTGGAGTATATGGAGCTTTGTATTTATTATCACTTGGTCGCTGAAGATGGTCTAAATCACAGACCGAAACGTTCGACTGTTTAATTGGAAGATTAAATTAATTTTTCGCATGATCAACTGCGTTTGACTCTTTATAGCCTTATAATTCACGAAAAATTATCAAATTTCTTATCTATGCTATAATACAACTAACTCAAAACCGGAAGTTCAAACAAAAATTAGAAATTCGACTAAAGAAAGATTAAAGTCTTTTAATCCAAAACATTTGCATAACTTCTATTTCAATCATTTATTGCATCCATCGAAAGTCTTTTGAGAGCAGGCCGCCATGTTCTTTTTCTGAGTCATTAACAGATTGGTACTCTGGAATTACAAGCAATTATTTTTCATTGCACGGGCTAGTATAAATTAAATA
>NW_017275310.1:15467-17565 GCF_001594065.2 Cyphomyrmex costatus | reverse complement strand
GAATTTTATTTATAACTATAATGTAATACTGAAGATGGTCAAGTTAATGACCGAAACGTTTATTGATTAGTTATGATAATGATATGAATAAATTATTTATTTTATAATAATTTATTACATTTATAATAATTTATCACAAATAAGAACTTGTGTGTGGTTTTATGCTCATTGTATGAAATTATTGTTTTTGAATCTAACCACGTTTTTGTGAAAGTTATTAAATAATATATTATTTATTATATTTTACAGAAAATTGTTGAAGGTTTATTTATTAGATTAGTTCAAAATGTTATTTGTATCGTTTTTCGTCAATTTGTACTAGATATTGCAATAACAATCTTTTTATATTTTACCAAATATATATATGTATATATATATTTAAATATTTTTATATTTTATTATATATCTATATAAATTATTAATTTACACAGGGTACATATAAGGATGGATATATTTGTTGTATGAAATATTTAAAAATTGGCAAATCTTATACTTCTGCAAAAATATATTTTATTATACATACAATATTTTATAAAAAATTAATAAAGTGAGGTTATATATTTACTTTTCCAGAATTCTTTTACTATACTATATATATTTCCATTACTGATATACATTTTAGAATAAAATACACAATAATTAATACAATAATAGTTAACGTATGTATCTCTTTGTCTTTATGCACTCTGCTTTTATTAAGTTTATACGCAAATTCGCAAAATTGTTCCTCTCTCACGATCCGTTCAACTCAATCCGATTAACTTCTGAGACAGGCACCAAAATCCGATTAAGCTAGGGAGTTTTTTGAAATGCACCAACTGAGTACCACTGTTCAATCGGATTGGAAATCCGACTATTTGTCGTAAACACCCACGGATTGCGGGCTGCATGTGACGGCACCCTAATGCGTGGTCTACAATAGCAGTAGTAGTAGTGAATGAGACTGTAAAAGTAAGAAATTGACCAATCACGGTCGATTATTCTTCTCACATTCGACTGTGATTGATCAATTTCTTACTTCTACAGTCTCATCCATTACTGCTACTGCCATTGTAGACCACCCATAACGTTAACGGTTTCCTTTAAAATGTCACCAGATTACTGGCAACTTAACTTAGACAGAAATTGTTTCCGTTATATTGTCCTGTGATTTCCAATAACCTTTTACATGATCGACTTGTAAGAGGGCAACTGTTGCCATCAAATTGCTCATAACTTTTGGTGGCAATAAAAACCGGCAATCCACTAGGCAAAATCGGAAGCCTCTTTCCTCAATATTGAAAACAACTACAGCAAAGCAATTTCAAGCAATGTGACAGCAACTTACAAGCAACTTGCTATCTGTTGGGTATGTATAATTAAAATTTATTATAACGAACGTACATAAACATGAATAAATATTTTTCCTTTACATCATTTATGGTTCTTTTTAATGTTTAGTATTAAGAAATTTATTATGATTTTTCTTTATTGGTAATAGTATCCGAACGGTATTTCTCCATATGTCTACATTGATGTTCTGTAAACTATTTTAACATAATACATTTTATTATTAAAAGATAATGCAATGAAAGTGAATATACAATATAATTATTCCAATGTCAAAATATTACAATATTATAATCAAATAATATGCTAATAGATGTAATAAACTTTTTTGGTATAATATTATTGCGAAATTGATTATCAGAACTGCTCGTGGTTGTGTGAATCGCTGTTTCGATCTCGACTGAGATCTCGAATGACGGAATGGATTAGTGGACTGGAAAGATGAGACCACTGAGCACTCCTCTTTTCACTTGTTGTAAGCAAGCTTTATTCACAGTAAACGCAGTGTTATTCGCGTGGCACGACGAGAGAGACGATTAACTGCTGTTAATACGCCGATACTCATCCACGACGGTAGCCGTGATGAGAAGAACAAAGTAACGAGTCGCGGTAGCGAACACGTAGAAAGAAAGCTGCTGCTTTCGACGAGTAATTGAGAGCACGACTTGACACGGCAAGTACTGATTTGTGTCTGAGGGGAGAATCGCGCTGCGCGATTAGCGCGACGAATCGGCAGGACGACAGCGACATCGGTATCCAAATATGCGGC
>NW_017275310.1:10823-11948 GCF_001594065.2 Cyphomyrmex costatus | reverse complement strand
TTGCTTGCGTTCGATCAGTGATCGTTGTCCGCACGCGTTATGGAATTTGCAGCCTTGCATTTCCGCAAGTCGTTGCTATGCCGAAATGCAAAGGTTGCTTTGCAGTAATAATCTTGCATTTCCGCCAGCTCGTTGCTAGGCTGAAGTGCGAGACTTAATTGTGGTAGCACTCGCGGGCTATAACACCCTTCCCCCGTTAGAAAAGAAAAACGGAGGAACGAAGTTTTTCGTTAGGTTATAATATTAGAAACGTGTACTTTTACTTCTTTTTAATATTGATCTGGGAAGATTAAAAGTTTCTTCCATTTCTAGTTCCACGTTTCTTTTGTCTTTTGACTTGTTCCGTTTCTTATATTTTATTACATATACTATTATACAAATTGCTATTATTATTACTAGCAGTACAGAAAATCCGCTTGTTGCCATTGGGTAAATAAAATGTTCTGATTGAAAATTTATGTTTTCGTTTTTTTTTTCAAGTTTATTTTTTTCCTCATTTAATTTTGCTTTGAGATTTTTCAATTCTGAATGATTTTCTGTAATGTCTTTTAGTTTTAATTGTTCATCTATATTTGAATTTACTTTAAGATTTGCTTTATGGATATATTATATTCTGGTAAGAATGACTCTATTACCGTCTCATGTGTCGTCTTTGGTGACTGTAACGTTACGTCAGGTGTGATTATTTTACATTCGTTTTGTATTGTGATTTTACCCGTATTCTCAATCGCTCTTTTTATTTTCCCGTGGTCTTTACATTGTATATAAATTTCTTCTGTTTTCACAGTCGTATATAACCAAGAGTGTGGATTATTTAACGGTATCCATAGGGTATTATTTATTATCGTTTTTTCTACTTTACAATTTGTATTATATTCGGTGTTTCCTAAATATATTTTTATTTCGTAAATTGAATTATTTTATTATTTTTATTCTTATTCTTTTTTTTTTTTTTTATGCTTTTAAGCGATACGTGTGTCAGTAAATTTTTCATAAGTAATATTTATTTAATATCGTGACATCCCTTCCCCTTTGAGAAAAGGAAATGAGGCTACGAATTTCCTTAAATTTTATTATATATATGTTTCCCGGATCACAATTATTTTATAATTGTTTTTTATTTAT
>NW_017275310.1:0-1224 GCF_001594065.2 Cyphomyrmex costatus | reverse complement strand
AAAACTTTTGGATTTTTGATTTGGCTAAAATTTTGATATATTATAGTACCTATCGCAAGAAGCTACCATAATTTTTTTCAAATTTTTTTATCTACATAGTCATGAGATATGAATTATTTTCAAAATTCGCATTTTTCAAAATTCGCAATTTTCAAATGCCTATAACTTTGCGAAAAATAATCCAAACAAAACGTTTTTTTTTAAAAATTATGTATTGTTTTCTCTAGTTTTCAAAAAAAAATATCAAGAAAAGTTTCAAAATTGTTTTTTAATTTTTTTTGTAATTTAATGTAAAAAATAATTATTTTTTTAAAGTATGACACTTTTAATTTTTTTTAAAAAATTCTCATAAAAACTTAAAGGACCCCGCAGAATCCTTATGGGAAATGGCTTTCGGTTAATTTTTTTTAAAATTTGATATGTTGTAGTTCTCAACACGTAGAACAAAAGTGTCCATGGCCCCAAAGTCCGATCACGGGTAGTTTTCGAGATACAGTTCTCCAAAGTTGGACCCTTCGTACCTTATTGCAGCGTAATGCGGGTGCAGTCAATATCGATGTACGGTGATGTTTATGATTAAAGTGTGCGTACAGGTGCTTGCTTACTTGTGTGTGTGTGTGTGTGTGTGTGTGTGTGAGCGCGCGCGCGCGCGCGCACATTATTCATCAAACACACGCACCCACCCACCCACGCACGCCGCACGCACGCGCACACGCACACACACACACACACACATACCCACACACGCACACGCACACGTACACGTACACGCACACAGGAGAGAGAGTTTGGAGTTATAACATACTGCGGGAGTGACGAACCGTGGGTCCTTATCTCTGCTGACACACACGCGGGCGCGCGCACACACACACAAACACACACACAAGTAAGCAAGCACCTGTACGCACACTTTAATCATAAACATCACCGTACATCGACATTGACTGCACCCGCATTACGCTGCAATAAGGTACGAAGGGTCCAACTTTGGAGAGCTGTATCTCGAAAACTACCCGTGATCGGACTTTGGGGCCATGGACACTTTTGTTCTACGTGTTGAGAACTACACATATCAAATTTAAAAAAAATTAACCGAAAGCCATTTCCCATAAGGATTCTGCGGGGTCCATTTGATGATTTTGAAGACTAATTTGATCGTGAGCAAATTTTTCCTTCTATTTTTTTTCGAATTAATTTTTTTTTAATTTTGTATTTTTTACGCAA
>NW_017275309.1:0-1073 GCF_001594065.2 Cyphomyrmex costatus | reverse complement strand
ATTGCCATTATATAACACAATGTTAGAATTAAATTGAATCAATATCCGCTGAAATAAATTTCAAAAATTAATAAATAATAAACCTCCCAGGTCAAAACCAGATGAAATTACATGTCTTAACTATACGAATGGTAACACACATATAATAACGCTTCGAAACATTTCGAAACATAGAATGTCAAATAGATATTCTCAAATGTATCGATTAGAACAGAGGGACGGGCTTTTATCAAATTTTTAACGATTTTTTAACTTCGCGAACGGACAAGACGGGCGACGTTTCTCGACAAAATTGCTAACAGCAGTGCCTTTGCACTTCTTAAGGGAGTTCGAGTAAATTTTTTCCAATAGAGAAGATCACAAGCAATCGATCGATAAATTATTATAATTAGATTCAGAATCCATATAATTTTCGTATTTTTCCAGTCAAAAGTATGATTGCACTACGTAATGCATGGTTTGTAATACTGAATGTCTAGATGAATCAAGTTTTCTATTATTTATATGTTCATTTATTCTAGTGTTTAATTTCCTTTTGGTCTGTCCCACGTAGGTTACATCACAGTCACTACATGAAATCTTATATACAATATTATTTCTATTATCTCTTTCTTTTTTAATGACGCTGAACTGGCCGCCGCGCCGCAGCCAGCCGCCGATCAGGGCCGAATAGGCGGCGCGCGCGGGCCCCGGATGGAAATTCGAAAAATTTGATAAAAGCCTGTCCCTCTGTTCTGATCAATATCGATCGATTGCTTGTAATCTCTTCAATAGAAAAAAATTTACTCGAACTCCCTTACGAAGTGCAAAGGCACTGCTGTTAGCAATTTTGTCGAGAAACGTCGCCCGTCTTGCCCGTTCGCGAAGTTAGATAAAAGCCCGTCCCTTTGTTCTAATCGATTTCGATCGATTGCTTGTGATCTCTTCTATTGGAAAAAATTTACTCGAACTCCCTTAAGAAGTGCAAAGGCACTGCTGTTAGCAATTTTGTCAAGCACCTGTAACCTATGTAGACTGATTTACTAATCATATGAGTAACTGACTGTGTTACACCGCAGATAAATGGTAGTACA
>NW_017275308.1:684-2085 GCF_001594065.2 Cyphomyrmex costatus | reverse complement strand
CAAATCCCCTATTCAACTTGATACAAAATTTTCCAATCAGATTCTATCTGTTTTCTTGAGCAGAGTAGGTAATACTAATGCATATAAACTTTAGTAAAAATAAAAAATTAACCTCTAATAATACTAATGCATATAGACTTTAGCAAAAACCCGCCTGCGCACTGCAGTTGCCCGTCACGATCTGACTCTATATGAAATACGATTACTACAATACTAGTTAACCAAACTTAATAAATAACGGGTCGAAAGGCGCATATAATAACGTACTTTAATAACGTATGCAACTTTAAACCAACAAATTAAAAATACGGACTTACCACCTTATTTTCTGAATGCTGAAATAACAAGAAAATGTATTGTTTTCACTTTTTTGTCTCTCACTATTTATCAAAGTATTTACGTCATATTTTTTGTGGTTATAACTTAAAAGGGCGACATTCTGCGTAAAAATTTCATCACGGCGATGTCTCCATTTATCGGCAAAGAAGCAAACCAGGATGCGCACAATTACCCGCTGCGCACAATTCGCTCACTTTCCCCTATATACCACGGGAAAACAGAAGATCAGTTATAAAGAATCCTGAAGGCTCAAAAACTCAGTGTCCATCGGGAACTACGAAAGCTGTGGACTTCCGGCTACTTTCGTCTATCGGAACGTGGAAAAACTCGTTTTATAACTTCAATGTGCTAAAGTACCTCGCGCTCTGCACAAAATCTAACTGATTTTCTATGAGTGGAGTGCAATTCTTTTATTTAACGGTAATCAACGCACAATCGAATACTTCTGTCCTTCTTTCTGACTAATACCACTGAACTAACGTATAAGAGTATAATACAAATGCTGCTTTATAATGTTCCAATTTCTTGCATAATTATTCAATGTAATTTATGAAGGTGTCTTTCTTCTATGTGCGCTAATAAATTTTCGCAAATACACTAACAGAAAATATTTAGGTAATTATTTAGAATAGGGGAGGCAGCACCGATGACCTTGACCTTGACATATATTATCAAGGTCATGACCCTGAGTAACTTTGCCTTAACAACTAGCCGTCGCTCGCCTTTCGTTAAAAAGATATTAACAAAAAAAGTTACAAAAAAACGTCCTATTTTTGCTATATATTCAGAGTATTAAATACTATTCTACATTGGTTTTGACCTTCTACGCGAAGTAACTTTCACCCCTCCCCCTGCACAGGAGCACACGACTTCTCTGATTGTACTGTTGCTATGATTAGTACTGTCGGGACGTCGACGGCGTGCGTGCGTGCGTGAGTGCGTGCGTGCGTGCGTGCGTGCGTGCGTGTGTAAAATATCAAGTAATAGACTCATAATTGTTATATAACGAATGGAACACATACACACACACATGGGCGGGTGGCCTTCGGCCCCCCCCCCCCC
>NW_017275308.1:0-618 GCF_001594065.2 Cyphomyrmex costatus | reverse complement strand
AGGGGGGGAAGGGGGTGAAAGTTACTTCGCGTGGAAAGTTCAACGTTTCTGAACAGGGAAAGGTGTAGAATAGTACTTCATATCATACATGATAGCATACGTTAAAACTATGATTGTTAATAACTTTTTAACGAAGGACGAGCGACAGCTAAATCCTGGTGAGGGTTACTCAGGGTCATGACCTTGACAACATATGTCAAGGTCAAAGTCATTGGAAGGAAGTCCCCTGATTGGGACATTTACTATTTTAAAACTATAATCATTAATAACTTTTTAACGAAGGGCGAGCGACGGCTAATTGTTAAGGCAAAGTTACTCAGAATCATGACCTTGATAACATATGTCAAAGTCAAGGTCATCGGTGCTGCCTCCCCTATTCTAAATAATTACCAATATTTATATATTCAATGTTATTAGTTCAAGATCTAGAATAAAATAAGATTCACATAAAGCCAATTATATTTATTTTTCAGAGTAGGATATTTTAATCTTAAATGAAAAATTCTAAAATTTAGAATAAAATATTCTTGATGTTAACTCATTAATTTTTTAATGATCCTACTCTGAAAAATAAATATAATTGGCTTTATGTGAATCTTATTTTATTCTAGATCTTGA
>NW_017275307.1:15097-18437 GCF_001594065.2 Cyphomyrmex costatus | reverse complement strand
TAACGTCTCATCGACGTTTTTTTTTTCTCTTTACTACTCCTCGTCCACGCTTGTAGGGAGCGAAATAAACACCGTGACCCTCCATGACGCGATTATGACGTTGCATTTCTTCCAGCTGACGCTCTGCTGCTCTGCTATCATTTACAGCCTTGGCGACTCCCGCCGCTTCACCGACCAACGACCCGAGGACGCCCAACAGCGGAAGAACAGGAAGGATACCGCCGCGTTTCGCTATCGGAAGTATCCTCTTACTTTTTCGCTTCTTTGTTTTCAAGCCCATACCCACCTTCGTTTTAGCCTTCATAGCCGCCCAAACAGCTGTGGCGGCAGCTCTCTCTGTAAGAGACGAATCTCTCGCGTTAAAACAATTTTCGGTATATATTCCAATTCTTTGGAGGTTAAATTATTCGACACGATGAGAAACATTTTGATTACTGAGCGATTACGCTCTACGTAGCTCTATAAATAGGCCCGCTCGCGACATCTTTTCGAGTTCCTTGTGTAACGCGAAAATATGCGGTTCGTGCACCAGTCGCAGTCTATCAAAGTGACGAATCTCGATGGTAAAGTGCAAACCAATAAAGAGATGCGCAAGCAGGGCAACATGCTGCCCAGTTCTATTCGCGCAATCATTTGCGGCCCGTCGAATTGCGGCAAGACGAATGTACTGATAAGTTTGTTGGAGAGCCCGAACTGCGTACGCTTCGAAAACGTATACGTTTATTCGAAATCTCTGCAACAACCAAAGTATCGATATCTCAAAAATTTATTAGCAACGATCGAAGAAATAAACTATTTTACACTCTCCAATAACAGCGAGATCATTCCACCGAGCGAGGCGCTTCCGAATTCAATCTTTATCTTTGATGACGTGGCATGCGACAAGCAAGACGCGATAAGGGAGTACCTTGCAATGGGTCGCCACGCGAACGTTGACTGCTTCTATCTCTGTCAGACTTATGCAAAGATACCGAAGCATCTTATACGTGACAATGCAAATCTGTTGATTCTGTTTAAGCAGGATGGAACCAACCTGAAACGCGTGTACAACGATCATGTCAATACCGACATGCTATACGAAGATTTCTGCGATTTGTGTCGTAAATGTTGGCAGCAAAAGTATGGATTTCTCGTAATTGATAAGGACAGTGCGCTTGCTAACGGACGATACAGAAAAGGATTTAATGACTTTGCGGTACCGTGAAGCGATCAGTTGTCATCGATACGCTGACTGTGCAACATGGATAGCAACAAAGATCACGAGAAGATAGCCATGGAGATTGCGAAAACGAGCGATTCAATTCGTAAAAAGTATCGCGCTTTGAAGACTGGTAAAATGGAGGAGGAGATCGCGTTGGAGAGACACTTTAAACCTATTACCGAACCGTTGAAACAAATTGTTGAAAACACTGTTGAATCGTCCAAGGATCCTATCAACATTGAAACATTCTTTTCGGAGAAAGACGAAGAACCGAAACCGAAGCGAAAACGACCGAACGATTCCTACGATAGTCCTATACAGGCTTCCACACCTGTGAAATCAACCTTGAATAGATCGAAAACTGTACCATCCACTTTGTACGAAATGTCTGAAATAACAGGATCGCGCGAGTTATCGTACGACCACGCTCCATCCGTCGAAGAAGTATTCGAGATTGCCAATGAACCGCTCGTAACATCCATCCGACATCTGCTTCAAACATCCGAGGGGCAAGAAAAACTGCATGCAAACTATGGTCCTTTGGGACAGAGATATCTGAAAGCGGTCTTGAGCGGTAAGAAAGCCGTCAACATAGACGTCGTGTATGGAGTCTACTTTAGCGACGAGGGAACGATGCTCGGTGACAAACGTATCACCTTGAACAAAAACGATGACATAATTATAGATGGACAAAGATACGATGGAACACCGGGACTGTATGAATTGCTTTTTATGAAATTTCCCAACGAAAGTATATGCACTGATGACGATGTACAGACTTATAAGAGCATTCTGTTGACAACAAACGCTTATCGACGTGGTCATAACGCTGGTAATCAAGTACTGGGTAACAAGGGACACAAGTACAAGAACATCATCGCACCATTGGTGTTGGGTAAAAAGGTTGGGACCGGTATAAAGAAAAAACTCGATTTGCCGTGCGCCATGTCATTAACCGACAACAGGATTGATTACGTACACTGGGACGATCCCAACGAACTTGTAGATCGTCTTCGATTGCTCGAAGCCTCGCGTCAAGCAGGTCACAACAGCCACGATAATGAGATTCTATCAATTATCGAAGAACTTCGCGAAGCCGGACTTATTATAAATTGATCACGATCTATACGATCAGTCAAAATCGAAATGCCGATCAACAAGTTTGGATTGTCGCTCGAAGGAGGAAGCGAATCGCACTATCAGTGTTGTGGATTATTCAGAAATTACGTGTGCAATAACGCTCTTTGTCGAGTTGCAGCCGACTTTGACGCAAAGTCGCGTATGATTCGACGTTTAGCGCTACCAGTGGATGATACTGACGCAGCAAACAAACGATACGTGCAGCAGAGTGTTCAAGATTTGGAAGATCGTCTTGATGAAATTGAAATAAAGATAACATCATTCCAGAATAACGTGCAAATTATTTTAAATGAATTTGAAAAAAAGATTCGAGAATCGAAGAATGTCTGAGAAACGATCGCTGGTTGAAGAATTACACGCTCCGGCGAGAAGAAAATTTCCGCGAAGACGCGTCATAGTACACGGATACGATGACCTGTGGCAGGCGGATGTAGTCGAGATGCGTCCGTATACGCGCTTCAACAGAGGTTACCACTACATTCTCACTGTCATCGACGTGCTGAGTAAGCATGCATGGGCCATGCCGCTCAAAGCCAAGAGCGGGAACGAGGTGACGCGGGCAATTGCAAAGATAATTCGAGACGACCGAAGATGTCCGAAAAATTTGCAGACTGACAAAGGAAAGGAATTTTACAACTCAGATGTGCAGAAACTCTTGAAGAAGCACAACATCAATCATTATTCTACGTATTCCGTAATGAAGGCATCGGTCGTCGAACGATTCAATCGTACATTGAAGAATGACATGTGGAAACAGTTTACATACAACGGAAACTATAAATGGATCGAAATGCTACCGCGTCTCGTGTCGGATTACAACGCGCGTAAGCATCGCACTATCGGCATGAGACCCGCTGACGTAATCCCCGCGATCGCCGAAAGACTTCTGGGTACGGTGTATAGTGTGATAAAGATCGCAGGTCCTGCAAAATTCAAAGTAGGCGATGCGGTACGCGTAAGCAAATTCAAGACAATATTTGAAAAAGGTTTCACACCGAA
>NW_017275307.1:0-10641 GCF_001594065.2 Cyphomyrmex costatus | reverse complement strand
AACTATTAAATGTGCAATTTGGCAACGTCGCATTTGTATCAAATTACATTACTGCTCTCATCACCGGACGTGTCTTTTGCATAAAATCTTAAACAGAAATTGCGAACGTCGCATTTTTAAATATCGAGTTACACTGATGATTTCATCACCATACGTGTTTTTTGCATAAAATGTTAAATAGAACTTGTATATTTGCAAACGTTGCATTTTTTAAATATTAAATTACAATATAATGATTTCATCACCGTACGTGTCTTTTTGCAAAAATTGCAGCTGCATATTTGCAAACATTGCATTTTTTCAAATATATAAATGTTGACGAAAATCTTTTTATCAGTCTGCGTAAAGATGTCTAACCGTCATTGTTCATCGGTTCCACATTTATTTCACAGTCGTGAACTCAGTTACCACAACACGCTATTGCGCAATTATAAATGGTGTCCAAGACATTCACAAATGCAATTCACCCCGTTTTATGAATGATTATTGAACTGTAGATAATAAAAAAATTTTTTATATTTGACTGATTGTCAGATTTTTACATGTCAGGATCTATGGTATAAATATAATACCTTTTTTACTGCCAAAATAAATAATAATAATTTCTATATGATAAGAAATAAGTTTGCGAGCGATCTTTTATTGTTAATCACCTTTTTAATTTATAAATTAAAAGAATTTGCGGGACAAAGATGCGAAATATAGTCGCATAAGCACAGATGACGGCGTATAAGAGGAAGAGAGAGATGGTAAGTATACACGGTAAGTATAGCGCGGCGGCGGTAAACCTGGTTCAAAATTAAGTGCTTACGGAAAAAAAGCTCGAAAGTGCTTACGTCCGGAGGGACCGCGCCCGACGGACCTCGCGGCGGGGGAGGACCGCGCGCGTTAGATTACCGCGTTCGGAGGACACTGACGGCTATTGACCCCGCGGCGGCACCGCAATTTTTTTCCCCGCGCGAATCTTCCCGCGACGTCAGCACCCTGTGACGTCATTTTCCTCCCCGTCACACTCTCCCTCCCGTGACGTCATACCTCACGACGTCATACCCCTCTCCTCCCTGTGACGTCATACCCTTCACCTAGTGATTTTATGTTGGTAAACCTAGTTCAAAAATTAAGTGCTTACAGAAAAAAGGTTTAAATTTGGGTTCATAAATCAAGTGCTTATGGAAAAAGGCTCAAATTTGGCTTAGAACCCCCTTATATACTACTTACGTTGCTGCGAGAAGATACGCCGAGCTGTATCCAGACAGAGCGAGACATCCACATGCCAGCGTTATACTCGAAGCAGCTGAAAGACTGTACGAAACCGGAAGCGTCTTGCCAAAGAAGAAAGATACTGGTAGACAGCGTTACGCGAGAAACGTACGAAACGTGGAAACAGTTCTTCGTGCCGTTGAGCAAGAACCGGAAACTAGTATTCGAGACATTGCTCGACAGCAGGAATTATCGTACTCCACTGTACAACGAATTTTAAAAGAAGAAAAATTGCACGCCTACCATTACAACAGAGTGCAACATCTACGAGAAGGAGACTATCCTCTGAGGAAGAGATTTTGCGAGGATTTCCTCAGAAGAGCTGACGAAGATCCAGAATTTCCGTCTCGTGTAATATTTAGTGATGAATCGCTGTTTACACGAGAAGGAGTTCTGAACTCGCATAATATGCACGTATGGGACGGCGAGAATCCGAGAGCGACGCGGCTTAGAAATTTCCAAGTTCGATGGAAATTGAATGTCTGGGCTGGGATTATGGGAACAAAAATATTGGGCCCAGTAATCCTCCCAGAAACACTGAATGGCGCATCATACTTGCAACTTCTAACAGAAAATCTACCAGATTTTCTGGAAGACGTGCCGCTCTTGAATCGAAATAAAATAATATTTCAACAAGACGGTGCTGGTCCTCATAACGCCAGAGTTGTCACAAATTTTTTAAATCATCAATTTCCCAGACGTTGGATGGGCCGGTATGGTCCGATACGTTGGCCCGCAAGATCCCCGGATCTCAATCCATTAGATTTTTTCTTGTGGGGATACTGCAAGGAGAAAATTTACAGACAGCTTCCGGAGGATATTGAAGAATTAAACGACAAGCTTCACTATGCCATTTGGTCCATCGAAAACGAAGTTACGGAGCAAATGCAGACAAACTTATTGAAACGGATGAGAGCTTGCATCACAATGGACGGTGGACACTTCGAACATTTATTATGAAAAAGAAGAGATGTTCGTAAACAATTAATTTGCTCTTTTGAGAGCAATCAATTAATCTGCCCTTTTCAGGGCAACCAAATATTTCATTTCGAGGAATATTTTTTTTTAGTTCACAGATATAAATTTAACTTTAAAGTTAAATAATTCTAAATTATTCAATATTAATAAATATTGCGAACAATAATTATGATTTTTGACACGTTTGATAGTCTGGAATTGGTTACAGCCTGCTACAAGCAGGTATTCTTGGTTTATTTGAAATTATGAATCCTTCGAAATTATTCACGTGTTGAATCAGAGAGTTTGTTCGCGTTGTTTTAACATACTCCTACTCACTTCAACGGGCTCTTTAAAGTAAATAAGAGCTATGGCAGGAACACGCTGGAGCATGCTGGAACGTGATGGAGCATGCTCACTTCTATGTGCTCGTTGGAATCTGTAGGAACATGTTAAAGCATGTTGGAGCATGCGACGCGAACAAACCTCTGATTCAACACGTGAATTATTTCGAAACATTCGTAATTATTTCTGGTTGTAGCTTTGACTTATCTTTAGAGACATCGGCCGATAAGTCAGATTTCTATTATGTCGATTCTTAGTTTTGTCCGTAAGAACATAACCTGTTTGATTGTTGTCATCGTGCTCGCAGTCTTCGCGTCGGGTCATGTCGAATTGTGTGTCACGCGTTTCATATTACAAGTGATTTCGAAATTAATAATTAACTAGTATTAATTAATAATGATAAATCGATAGAATCGTTCGTGAGAGAACCGTTTCGTGTGGTGTCGACGAGTATCGATCAAATGCATGAGTAAATCAGTGAAAGTGTTACAATTTTTTAAATACTATTTTTGAAAGAAAATTAAACTCCTGTTGTTAATACTTGACATTACATGTTTGTCACATTGAAACGTGACAAGTTTCTTCGTATTTTTTTTTCATTTTTGCTGTAAAAGTTGTGAAAGTGTATTCGTCAAGTTACAACTGTACAGAGACAACGAATCTTTGCAAGGTAAGTGACAGAGAGAGAGAGAGAGAGAGAGAGAGAGAGAGAGAGAGAGAGAGAGAGTGTGTGTGTGTGTGTGTGTGTGTTTTGAAACCCTTAAATTAAATTAAAGAATAATTCTGTGTCCTTGATCGCGCAACGAGTGCCCCTCGTGATCGCTCGCGTCGAACGGTGAATGCGCCGCCCCTGCTTACCTTCTGTACACAGCCCGTAATTCGCTAACTTTATCTTTTAATAACTCAAAAAGTAAGCGTCGGATAAAATTTTCGTAAAGAAAAAATCGTCTCAGAATTTCGTCAGGAATACGCGTTTGCAAGGACACGGGGTCGTTCTGAATCACCCTTATTGGCGCACAGCAGCCTCTTATTGGCGCACAGTAGCCTCGTATTGGCGTACAGTAGTCTTATTTTTTTATTTCTCCCCTTACTCTCCTCCTAAACCTGCAAAAGTAAAAAAGACAAATAAGTAAAAAAGATAATATATACTATGCGCGTGTACTTTTAGCACCGTGACACGAGTCAGGAGACACGTGTTTTTACGATACGATACAAAAAATACATATTCATATACTTACATAAAGAGATGAATTTAGAAAATATCAGTTGCGGCTGAAATGCTTTTCTAAATTCATCTCTTTATTCTAAGCTACAAGTTCACAATTTTATTAAAATCAGAACTGTACACCTCGAGAAGTTCCCTCTCATTGACAAGGGGTCAGTCAGAATTATTTATATGAATATTCTATTCTTAGATTCACATAAAAATGTTACATTTACCTTTTAGAAAAGGGAATATAGTACTAACGGATATATAGGATGTCCCGAGAGTTGCTTTCAACCGTTTTTGTGTAGATAGAGTGGACTAAACTGAGTTAAAAAGTCTTCTATCATTTTGCAAATTTCACATTTCACAATAATTAACGAGATAATTTTTAAAGATAGCTGAATCAGTGATGCAAGCCGAGCCGCGTTTTTGGCGCATGCGCATCAAACGCAGCGTCAGTATCGTACTCATTACCCGTAAACGGGAGTTCATTAGTCGCCTACGTAAAATTTGTCAAACAAGAAACAAGATTTGATGAGATATAACTATTTTTGAAACAAGATTTGATGAGATATAACTTTACTTCTATATTTTTTAATTATTATTTTGTTTAAAGTCACAGATCTAGCCAATATTTTTTAATGCTTGTTAGAATCTTTATATTTATATTCCATGATTATTATTATTATTAATCATATGTATTGCATGTTATTACCATTAGTATTATTAATCATTTATGTTGTTTTTACATTTTAAGTTAAAAACACTTCAATATTTAAATAATTAATTAATAATTTTTATTGTAAAATATTTAAAAGTATAATATAAAATGCAATATTTTTGTGACGTAATTATTTTGTGAAATATTAATTTTTGTTATTGCGATTTGTTCGAATTTGATTTTTGTTATATTATTAAATATTAGGAGCTATGAGAAGATTTTCCTCTCGTACGCAGAAAAAAAGAATTATCTATTTATTTTAGGTATACTTGTAAAATTTTTGACAGTTTCTCTTACCCTTGTAACAAATATTATTACGAGATTCTGCCAAATAAAATATTTTAAAGTAAAAAAATTGTTTTATAAATTATTTTACACTTTTCTCTTATTCTTCATCTAATATTTTATTTTTAAATGCATATTATCATATTTTTAATATATGTGAATTTGTTTTTGAGTGATATATGTAAAATGTATAAAATATATCATAATTTTCAACAATTTTTGACAAATTTTACGTAGACGATTAATGAACTCCATACTAATAACGAATACGGTACTGACATTCGACGCGCATGCGCCAAAAACGCGGCTCGACTTGCATCACTGAGCTGAATATTGGTCTCCAATAATTTTTTTTCTCAATTAGTATTACTTATTACCTTATTTAGATTGGCAAACCAACGAATGAAATGTAAACATTGTAAGCTTTCCCATCATCTAATGTGCCCTCGGTGAAGCTGCGAATTCCACGGGCCGGACAAAATCTAAAATCTAAAAAATAATTAAATGCGAAAGCGAAAACGAAAGCGAAAGTCTAAAATGATGCGAAAGCGAATATTCGTTACATCCCTACTAAAAAGTTAAAAAAAAGATACAAAATTTTTGTCTTTTGCACTTTTTCTGTAAAGTTGATAGTATTTGATTAACCATTGCGAAAGCGAAATTTGCAAAGTGGTAGAGAATTCTTCGACTCACTTTAAGTCCGCTCCATCTACACAAAAGCGATTGGAAGAAACTCTCGGAACACCATGTATATATTGAGTTGACAAGAAAATAATTGCGTTTTTTTTAAAAGGCATCTATTAGTAAAAATCGCAATTACTTTCTTACCCAATATTTGAAGAAAAATGAAAGGAATGTAAGACAGCATTTCTACAGTTTATTGTATTCTGAAATATGCTGAAATATTATAAATTTAAAGAATATCAATGAAAATATCGGTCTGAAAAGTAATGTAGGGTATGGCCATGGGTGGCGAGTGTCTGCATGCGAGTGTGAGCGCTGCAAAGAGTTGCGTGAAGCGTCCGCGAGGACGCGTGTGTGTTGAGTGGGGATACGTGGTTTTTCCCCCTCCGTTGTGAGTAAGTCGGTCGTTGTTGTCGACTGCGTATTGCGAGTAGCGAGTGGCGAGTTTAGAAGCGAGTCAGCGAGATTTTGCGAGCAGAGAGATTCTTCTTGAGAGCTTTTGCGAACCTGTAATGTATGCCCTGTCATAAGTGCAGTGGTGAGTGCTGCTGTG
This sequence comes from Cyphomyrmex costatus, assembly GCF_001594065.2. Classification (NCBI taxonomy): domain Eukaryota; kingdom Metazoa; phylum Arthropoda; class Insecta; order Hymenoptera; family Formicidae; genus Cyphomyrmex; species Cyphomyrmex costatus. The sequence continues at coordinate 4,629 of NW_017275307.1, read as the reverse complement.
AGGCAGAAAAGTGTCGCGAGTCAACTCAATGTACATGTGAGCCGCCCGTAGGTCGTGCAATAAAGAACAGAAACTTTCCTTTCACTGTAATAACCACGTGTGTTTCCGATACATCCCACAGTAATGAAATGAAAACATATATTGTAACCGTACTTTGGAGTGTCGGCACAACTTCGTCGCGTCCTCCAAAAGAAATCTAATTATGCGAAAGCTCTTAGTTATAATATAAAATACGTAAAGGAGCAATAGTGCGGTTCTTCATTAATTCTTTCGTGATTCGAGAATTTACAGTAGTTGACAAGTTACTTTACTCAGCGAAGATCTTAATCGCTATCAAAAATTCGCGCCAGGCACGAGAAAGCGTGCCACTCTTCGCACAAATCGTTAGATCAACTGCTCGGACAAGAAATTAAGATTACGCGGATTCTCGCGACGGAACTAAACAACTAGCTTAGCCAACGGAATTGGCAGAGGGGAGTGGTTCGCGGTTAGCGGGGAAATTGTCGGAGAACGATAGAGAGGCTGAAATAAATGCACCAGAATTAATAATAATAATAAAGAGAAATCGATATATTTGATAGAGACTGTACAAAAGTGATCGAAAGAAAGTACGTTACAGCGTTGACTTTCCGCGCTCTGGTATGCGGCGCAATAACAATAAACCGACTATTAACTGGCCGTCGACTACAGAAAGTAAATTCGGCAACAATCCGCCGAGCAGAAATATGCGATCGAATCTAGATCTTGTTATGTTAACAATAAATCACTTAGTGAACAAGCAGAACATACGATTTTACATTAGACGGCATCGGTTTTCTAATGCGCAATAACGCCAGTCTCGACTTTAAAGAATTCTCAATAATTAACAATTATACAAGTGACTTGGCGGCAACGAGGGCGAGCAACTACACTATTATACATTCTCAATTGAGAGCATCTGAGCGGAAGGCACGTATTCACGGCAACAATGACTCGAAACGCCTATAGGCGACCGATCCGGTATCGGCAACGAAAAATCGGAGTAAGCCTAGCGTGTGCTCCGCTCGATACGCATGTCCTCTACCGCGTTCGGTGGTTTTACACAACTATAAAATAACGCTCGCCTCACCACGTAACGGTCCCTCGTCGATCTTCCAAGGGAGAGCCTCCGCCTCTAACTCCTTTCGGCAACAGCAACGAAATTATCTACTATACGGCTCCGGAGATCCTGCGTCCTCTTTACACCTCGATTACCGCACAAGTAATAACCGGGAGCACTTGCGGATCCACGCAGGCCGTTCAACCCTTCTCTTATCGGGCCGCTTCTTATCCCAATTGGCTTGTCGCGGCCATGTGACCTCGCGACTAATCGCAGCAAGTCCTGCGAGTCGCGTATCCTTTAATATTTGGCGCGCTTTTCCAAATTAGGCAGCCGAGCCTTCCGTCTGGAGCAGCGGTCGTCTATCGCTCTCTTCATAGGTGGAGGTGGCTGCCAAGGTTCGGGCCGTGCTGAGGTGGTCTCGTAACATATCTTTTTCCGAGGCGTCTGCAATTAAGGGGGGAAACTAGTGTAAAATTTTGAAATTTTCGAAAATTTAGTTTTTCGCTTAAAAGGTGCTTTAGGGTCTTAAGAATAACATACTAAAACATGGAATGCGGCAGAAGTGCCTAAATGTCCAAATTTTACATTCTTTTGCGACGCCTCTCAGGTATACGCCGAGCGTGTTTTGTGTACCGACCGCGCGCTGTAATTTGAGTGCGTGATCAGGTATAACGGCACTCGGAAATGAAGGAACTGCCTTCCGAAATGTCTAGAATGTTAAGAATTCCTATGAGGAATTCCTATGAGGGGTCACTACTAGCAATGTACATGTACAGGAAATATGTAAATATACATGTAAATATTCGACTCGAGTTCATTAAAGCAGTGATAACCGGATCTGATTTTTACAATGAGTGAAAAAAAAGGGGGTCGTGAAAAGAAAGGTGTAAAAGGTGGTATTCCATACGAGAAAAGACCATCACGCAAACGACCATTGAATCGGCATGAAATGGAAAAGCCCGAGGATTTGAATGTCAGCGCATCTGCGAAGAAATTGGAGCAGCGAGATCTCGAAGGTATTGAAGTGGATCCTACGTTTGGTTACCATTTCGTCGATTTTGTGACAGTTTTTGCCGCCCTTTCGAACATCGTCGTGTGTAAAGTGTGCCATTCCGAAGTGACATTCACAGAATCCAATAAACGAGGATTGGGTTTTAAAATTACTGTATCCTGTAAAGAATGTGAGAGAAAACAAATACCGAATAGCCCATATATCAAGAACGCCTACAAAATTAATCGGAGAATTATTCTTGCCATGCGATTGCTTGGAGTTAGTCTGCAAGGCATAATAAAATTTTGCGCGTTCATGGAATTACCCCGTCCGGTCTTTCAAAAGGCTTACGACGATGTCATTGCATACATTTGTAGTGCAACAGAAGTAGTTCGCAATAATAGTATGTCGAATGCAGCACAAGAAGAAAAAATACTTTCTGCGGAAGAAGGGCAAACAAACGGAATCACGATATCGGGCGATGGATCATGGCGAAAACGCGGATTTACATCTTTATATGGCTTAGTTTCTCTTATCGGCTGGCACACTGGCAAAATTGTTGATGTCATAATAAAATCAAAATACTGCAAATCGTGCGAATACTGGACGAAAAAACAAGACACCGAAGAATACAGGGAATGGGCAAAAAGTCACGCGAGTGAATGCCAAGCAAACCACGAGGGATCGGCTGGAAAAATGGAGGTGGATGCAGCAATCGAAATGTTCCAACGGTCTGAAGAGTTACATGATGTGAAGTACGTAAGTTATATCGGCGATGGCGATTCGAAAACTTTTAAAGGTATTACTGATGCTGAGCCCTACGAAAATATTACGATAATAAAAAAAGAATGCGTTGATCACGTGCAGAAACGATTGGGTACCCACCTTCGTAATTTAAAAAAAAAACGAAAGGCTTGGGAGGGAAAGGCAAATTGACAGGCAAACTCATCGACGAACTGTCAATATTTTTCGGCTTAGCAATTCGGAGGAATTGCAAATCAATCGAAAAAATGAAGGACGCTTTATGGGCCACGCTTTACCACAAAGTGTCTTCCGATGATAATCCGCAACATGACCTTTGCCCGACTGGAGAAAATTCGTGGTGTTCGTGGCAAAAGGCGAAAGCTACAAATACTTTGAACGATTATAAACACAAATTACCTATGCATGACGAAGTTTTTAAAGCCATAAAGCCGATATACGAAAATCTTGTGACGGACGATCTTCTCACTCGCTGCATCGGCGGATACACACAGAACAGCAACGAGAGTTTCAACTCGACTGTGTGGGCGATGGCTCCAAAATCTATGAATTCTGGCAAAAAAATAATTGATATAGCGACGAACATTGCCACGGGTGTTTTCAACGACGGTTTTATATCAATTTTGAAGATATTTGATGTCATGGGTTTGAAAATTGGCTCGAAGAGCTTTAATTTATGCCAGGATGTGGACGAGAAACGAATAAAAAAAGCAGAAGAAGCACTTAGTGACGGCGCAAAAGAGGCTCGCATGAACTTGAAAGCGGTTCGAAAGGAAAAAGACGAACAGGACGTGAACTTGGAAGGCCAATTGTATGGTGCAGGCATCGCAGATTAGAGGTATATAAGAATATTATACGATTTAACAGCACTTAAAACTTTAAACGCGTTTTTCTCGAAACCACTTTTTTTTAAATGGGCGAACACGTAACTCGAGCAAATATTTACCGATCGATTTAAAATTTGTACAGTATATTCGTAATACCTTTGTCTATCGAGCAACGTAGGATTTTTTTTCTATATCGCATACTTTTTTTTTATCAACAATTTTATGACGTTTTTTTTCTTCAAAATTTTAACTTTTTTTTCAAACGTGCACCATTTCGCGAAAAATCAATATATCGAAAAAATCCTACGTTGCTCGATAGCTGCTGTTATATACAAACTAAAAAACTTTGATTTTTTGTTCCAGGTCAAAAATTAAAGAGGTTAGATGTTCGCCCATGGACCAGTTTCCAAAAATAGGCGCCTTGGGACATATGCTGCGCAGCCGCCATTTTTAGTTCTATTTTCTTCAAAAAATTATATTTTGTACTTCTTTTTGTATTATTATTAAACCTACTTTACAGATTTTCGATTGATACTTTTATTGAACCAAAAAAAATTTCAGAAATATAGGTGGATTTTTCATGCGTTACACTAGTTTCCCCCCTTAAGGTGCGGCAATCACCAAATTCCAACAAAATTAGTAAAGTTTACAAAATGATACGGCCTGCGTGTACCGCACTCCCCGAGGGTGTAATCGGGATCTTCTTCGGTGACTTCGTGCTTTCTCGGCGGCGTCTTCTTTCTTCCTTCCGTGAGTGAGGCGGTAACATTACACAGATTCAAAATAACCACCGCTCACGCTCTAATATGACTAATAATCGCTCTTTTAAAAATCTGAAATTACTGAATATTTTATATAAAAGGATATACAAAAGAAAAGAAAAATAATAAATTAAAAAACCCAATAAATTTAAACCTTTGAAAATTAACCGCAAAAATTTGATCCTTCCTAAATTAAAACGATTACCT
>NW_017275306.1:0-533 GCF_001594065.2 Cyphomyrmex costatus | reverse complement strand
CGTGTGCTTGAGCATCGCGTCCCACGTGAAACCGGACAGGGTGTAGTAGTGCGCGGGATCGAGTCCGTAGCTCGCGACGCAAATGTCTCGAAAGTTCTCAAACACATCGGCCAACAACAGGACGTCAGTTTTTAGGTAGAGATCACTGTACTTCGCACGGAGAACCGCTGCCACACGTTCTCGGCGTGCGCGTAGTCGCTCTCGGACACCGTATCGCCCGTCAGCGAGCTGTGGAACGATTCGCGCGGCGGCAAGCGCGTATCGTTCAGTCTCTCCACGCTGTCCACGTACTCGTAGGGGAACACCCCTTTACGAGTGAGCAGATTAAAGTCTTGGTCCGATAGAGCCGAGAATTCGGAACGCACGATTTTCAGTTTGTCCTTGTCGAGGTACGACGCCAATTTGTCCAGACCCGCACTCAGAAATTTGTAAGAGTCTATAAACCGTAGTTTCACGCACTTTCGCGACTTTTTGTCACTGGTGTCTTTGACGCGTTTCGTAAAGGAGATGTACTTCTCCTTGGTCAGGGGAAG
>NW_017275305.1:100045-105142 GCF_001594065.2 Cyphomyrmex costatus | reverse complement strand
GGAGGCACGGCAGTGTCGCGCGCTTGGCTTAGCGCCGAGACACTACCGTGTCTCCAGATCAATTCAACACAATCCAACAACTACACAGCCAGAGAAAAGCAATGAACTCGTAATTGAAGCATTAGCAAACAGTATCCAAGAATTCAGTTATGACCCTGAAAATGGTCTAACCTTCGATAAATGGTACAACAGATACGAGGACGCATTCACGGCAGCACGTGCTTAAGTGGACGAACAAGCACAAGTACGACTATTATTACGGAAATTGGACCAAAAGTCACACTGAAAGTATGTTAACTACATTCTTCCAAAGACGACAAAGGATTTTGATTTCAAAACCACAATGGACAAGCTTAAGCAGATCCTTTCGTTACAAACCACTATTTTTAGTAGACGTTATAACTGCTTAAAGACAAAGAAAAATGATAACGACGATTTTGTCACGTATGCAGGCATAGTCAATAGGAATTGTGAGGATTTTCAATTCACAGAATTAGGACCTGAACAATTTAAATGCTTAGTTTTCATTTCAGGTCTACAGGCAACTAAAGATTTTGAAATTAGAGCGAGATTATTACGTAAACTAGAAACACATTCTACTGACAATCCGGTCACACTACACGACCTAGTAAATGAATGTCAACGAATTGTGTCACTTAAAATGGACACGGCATTAGTAGAGAAACCAGCGCAATCTAACGTACATAAAGTTGAACGCAAAAAGCAAGGTTTTTCTAAGAGCGCTAAAGACAAGTTACAATCCAAAGCATCAGGCATACCAAAGTTTCCATGCTGGAATTGTGGTTGTATGCACTACGCTAAATATTGCGACTATCTCAAGCATGAATGCAGTACTTGCAAAAAGATAGGTCACAAGGAAGGATATTGCAATAGCGCCCGAAAGCCGAAAATCAATACCAAATCAGAGAAAAAGTCTGAGAAGAAATTAGACGATCAACGTACAGCAAAATCTAATGTTGTCATCTCTGTAAATCAGATTCAATTTCAAAATAAGCGGAAATTTATCACAGTCAAAATTGATGAACAAGAAGTTAAACTTCAAATTGATACAGCTTCAGACATAACGCTTATTTCTCAAGAGACTTGGCAACTACTTGGGAAACCAACAACAAAGGTATCATCGATGTCAGCATACAATGCATCTGGTGATCCATTAGAAATAATTCAGGAGATGGAATGCGATGTCACGCTAAACGGAGTAACAAAAAAAGGGAAATGCTACATCACTAAAGTGCCAGGACTGAATTTATTTGGTATAGAGTGGATATAGATCTATTTAATCTATGGTCGATTCCAATAAACAAATTGTGCCATACAGTTAAGTCACAATTAACAGATGAGCATGTTGAACAATTAATCACAAAATTCCCTAAAGTATTCAAAAAGGAGCTAGGACTATGCACCAAAACAGAGGTAAAACTACATTTAGTACCGGGGATTAAACCGACATACATCCAGAAACGCCTTGTTTCATATGCTGCACTACCTAAGATTGATGCCGAATTACAACGTCTCGAGAAACTAAATATCATTGAGAAGATTGATTTTTCATTATGGGCAGCACCTATTGTAGCGGTCAACAAACCTAACGGGAAAATTCGCTTATGTGCAGACTACTCCACTGGATTAAATGCAGCGTTACAGCCAAACAAACATCCGCTACCACTTCCTGATGACATTTTCGCCAAATTAGCGGGTAACAAATGTTTCACGGTAATCGATTTCTCGGATGCATATTTTCAATTGGCAGTGAATGAAGATTCGCAAGAACTATTAACCATCAATACGCATCGCGGGTTATTTAAATTTAAGAGATTGCCATTTGGTGTCAAATCTGCACCAGGAGCTTTTCAACAGATTGTTGATGCAATGATAGCTGACATGCCCTTCGTTAGCGCATATTTAGATGATATAATAATATGCAGCAAGACAGCGACAGAACACATGGATCATCTAACTAAACTAATACAAAGAATTGAGGACTACGGATTCGCATTAAGCTCCGACAAGTGCCAATTCTTTACAAAGCAAGTGAAATTCCTCGGACACATTATTGATGAACAGGGACTACAACCTGACCTCGACAAAATCAACTGTATCAGGAAAATGCCACCACCTAACAATATCAGCGAACTTCGAGCATTTCTCGGAGCCATTAATTACTATGGAAAATTCGTATACAAGATGCAACAATTGAGAGGGCCACTGGATCAATTACTGCGGAAAGATACAGCCTGGAACTGGTCTCCCCGATATCAACAGGCATTTGAACAACTCAAAGAGGTGTTGCAAAGTAAGTTATTATTAACACTACGATCCATCGGTCCCCATTGTAGTGGCAGCGGACGCATGTAACACAGGCATAGGTGCAGTAATATTCCATGAATATCCTAACGGCAGTCGGAAAGCCATCTATCATTCATCAAGAACTCTCACCGAGGTTGAAAGAAACTACAGTCAAATTGAAAAGGAGGCTTTAGCACTCATATTTGCAGTCATCAAATTTCATAAATTAATTTTCGGGAAGAAATTTATTCTAGAGACTGACCATAAACCTTTATTACACATCTTCGGAAACAAAAAAGGCATTCCAGTGTACACAGCAAATAGATTACAAAGATGGGCATGTACATTATTATTATATGATTGCGAGATCAGATACATTTCCACGGATTCATTTGGTTATGCTGATTTCTTGTCAAGATTAATCAACTCACGAGCACAACCAGACGAAGAATCAATTATTGCCGTAACTCATATGGAAGCGACAGTGAAACAAATTCAACAAGAGTCAATCAAGGCGCTAACAGTAACGTTTGAGGACATTCAACATGGAACCAAGAATGATTTAATTCTTCAATCAGTAATCAACTACCTAAACCATGGTTGGCCGTCAAACAAGAAAGACATCACTGAAGACATTCAACCGTACCACATTAGACGCAACGAATTATTAATGGTAAACGGCAGCTTAATGTTAGGTGAACGCGTGATAATACCTCCAGAATTACGCAATAAAGTTCTTCGTCAAATACATAAAGGACATCCAGGAATGGAAAAAACCAAAGCAATAGCAAGAAGCTACGTCTACTAGCCCAAGATTGACAACGACATCGAACATGCAGTGAGAACAGTAAATGTAAATGTGCATGTGCAAGGAAATCACCTGTCAAAACGCTGTTACAATCATGGCCAATATCGGATGCTCCTTGGGAACGTATTCATGTGGATTTCGCGGGGCCTTTCCATAACAGCTACTTCCTAGTGATAGTAGACGCCAAAAGTAAATGGCCCGAAATTTACATGACAAAAACAATTACGTCAACGCAAACGCTTAAATTTATCAAAGACGCTTGCTCACGATTTGGTATATCAAAAACCATTGTAACAGACAACGGAACGCAGTTTACAAGCCAGTCATTTCAAGATTTTTGTGAACTAAATGGCATACAACACTTCCGGTCGGCACCATATAATCCCCAATCTAACGGACAGGCAGAGATCCTCGTGGACATCTTTAAGAGGGGTATAATGAAAATCAACGAAGGAGAGGAAATAGAGGAAACATTAAATACATTCCTTACAACATACAGGTATACTCCAAACAAGTATATAGACGGGAAATCACCTGCAGAAATTATGATCGGCAGGAAAGTGAGGACCATGCTAGACCTACTTAAATCTACCAAGCAACCAGAGACTCCCCGACATAATATCAAACAAGAGGAACAATTTAATAAACAACATGGAGCTAGAGATAGGAAATTTAATTGCGGTGATTTGGTCTACGCTAAACAGTATGTGGGTAATTCATGGAAGTGGATTCCCGGTACCATCATAGAACAAATTGGCAACGTCATGTACAACATCTTGTTAGATTCAAACAGAAGACAGCCACTTGTCCGATGCCATACCAATCAACTCTTGGACAGATACGCTGAGGGAGAATGTCGAGCAGATTCCAACGCAAGATTACCGCTCGACTTATTGATGGAAGAATTCCAAGTGGATCAAGAAGATGATAATCAAAGTGAGAACTTTGTAACACCTAGAACCTCGGCAGCATCATCGGATGATGAACCAGAGCAGGAAAGAATCTTGGAAGACCGTCCCAGGAGAACGATAAAATTACCAACATTCCTGCATGATTATGTGCTTTATTAAGAAGAGGGGGTGTTGGCGAGTCTACATGTAACAGACTGTCGAGATAGCGCGCAGGTCATTGGGAAAAGCGTGCGTGCATATATATAGTCTATGTCTATGGACAAGAGTACGAATAATAGAGTGTGTAACTGTAATAATAAAGATATTAACAGGATTATTTATTATACAGGCGTGTATTACTTGATCCATCTCGTACAGTATCTAACATATTCATAATTAATATTGTGAGGAACGATTGTTCTGTTAATCAATTTCGTAATAACATTATACCAAAACACTTATTACGTTTATTAGTGTATTTGATTATGTATATGTAAAAGATTTAGACATTGGAATTAATAAATATTCACTTCCATTGCATTATCTTTCAATAATAGAATGTAATATGTTAAAATATTTTAGAGAACGTCAATGTAGGTATACTGGAAAAGCACCGTTCGGATACTATCACCAAGAAAGAGAAATTATAATAAAGTTCTTAATACTGAACATTAGAAACAAACATACAATAACGTAACATTATAACAAAACACTTATTACGTTTATTAGTGTATTTATTCCAATGTCAAAATATTACATACGTATAATCAAATATGCTAATAAACGCAATAATTTGTTTTGGTATAATCAGAACAATCCTTATCACGATATTAATTATTAATTAGAATAATAATTTGTAAACGTATACTTATGAAGATATACGTGATTGAAAACTAGTTAACTTACACTCTAAAATCTTGAATCAAATATAGTGTTCTAGGTGAGAGATCAAACTATAACAGTTTTTTATATTTTAAAAATAAATCACAAAAGATCAGTATTAATTTTAAAATATTTGATTCAAGATTTTGGAGCACATGTGTGTGAGTTAACCAGTTTTCAATCATGTGTATCTTCATAAGTATACATTTA
>NW_017275305.1:95663-96608 GCF_001594065.2 Cyphomyrmex costatus | reverse complement strand
TTTGATCAAGAAGTTCAGTATCTTTTATATGCACTTGGCGTATGTTTTTTTCTTTTTTTAAAAAAAGGTTTTTTATGGGATTATTCTTATTATATGAAACTTTCGAAGAGTCTTCTTTAATTGATTTATTAATAAATATTTTATATTATATTGAATAATATTTTATTTTTAATTATAAGATTAAAATCGCGCGCGCGTCATATGTGATACACCATGCAACACTGGTCTGCTGGTTAGATATAGATAGAGTGAGATGATAGATAGAGTGAGATAACACATAAAGTCAAAGGCCCTCTATTATCGAAAAAACGAGACGTACATTTCTCTCTGGTCGACGACGTTAATAATAACGACGTATCTTAAAAATAAAACGTGAAAATTCACAGATCCGGACTTTGCGTCGCGATATCTCCGCTCGTAGGGCACGTAGAAAAAAAATGAAAGCACTTTTATCATACAATTTGAGTTTTTCCTGTCGATTGAGCGTATGTAGAACTTGATTCAGCCGTTACTGAGATCTGATCATCTCGACCCCGAAATTTCTCCGTTTCGCGTAAAGGAGGCACGGCAGTGTCGCGCGCTTGGCTTAGCGCCGAGACACTACCGTGTCTCCAGATCATTTACTTTTCGTGGTACATTTTAATATAAAGTGTTCTAGGTAGCACAATGTGTATTCTATATTAGAAATTCTTTGATAAGGATCCAAACCGAAGATCAAAACGTAAGAAAAATTGTATATTTTCAATAAATTGTATCAACACACATTAACATCCTGTGTACAAGACTTAATTAGGCATTTCTCTTTTTCTTTAAATGATTATCTAATAATAATATATTAACCACGAAAAGTAACTGATATATTATTAATCCTAACATATCATTAAAATGAAAAGGTCAAGCCATGTTCAAAAATAGATCCTCGCAAATTAAAAAACCCAACAAATT